>NC_044504.1:2608340-2810840 GCF_902362185.1 Chanos chanos
ACAGTCTGTTATACCTCACAGTACTCTGCTAGCACATAGATGAACTGCAAATGTCAGTGTGAAACCTCTGAGTCCGAGATGATTATTTTTCTATCGTTCTCCTCTCTCTGTCTTTCCGAAGACACGAAAAAGCAAGCGACTGCTCTCTGTGGACCCTCTAGACTTCAACCTACGTTCTGAGTACTCTACCCACTCTCGCCGGCATTCTTTTCAGGTACACACACACACACACACACACACACACACTCACACACACACACACACACACACACACATACGCATACATATACACACACATATGCACACACACAGGCATACATACACATACATACACGTACATACAGATACATACATACATGCACATACACACTCACACACATACACACACACACGCACACTCATACATATTAATCTGTATGATGAGAACTCTCCTTTATTCTGTACAAGCTGTCAGTAAAGCTGGTTAACAGCTCTATGTTGTAGGGTGTGATAAATCCTTTTGCATAGTGTGGCCTTAAAGAAAGTTTTTCCTGCAGATGTATTTATTTCCGCTATCGCTGAATCATCTCATTGATTTGTTATGTTTGAATTGTAGTGACAGCAGAACAGATGTTTGTATTAAAACTGGCAAGCATAGCAAATTTCACAATCTAACACACAGAATCCAACGCATACACTAGGGGGTGGTCTCTTTCAAGGCTATCAGAATATCAGTGAATAATATCCAGTTCTTTTGGATCAGTGGAGGCTTGCTTGGACATCTCCTGCCTGTTAAAAGGCCTTAGTCTGCCCACAGCTGTTACACTATCACCCTAGCCTTAGAGATTACATATATTTGAGTCTCCAACGTCATAAGTGTGGCCTTTTTGTTTTGGTGTTACTGATATGGTCATGTATTGGTAATCTGTAAATGTGTCCCATGACTATTCAATAATAAGTCATTTTTAGTTTAGATTAATTCAAAGAATCTTGCCTCCGTCAGTCTTTGCTTTGCTTTATAAACGGATCATGACGATATTTACACTGAAGGCAAAGTAAAAGTCATTCACGTCCTGCGTGCTGTTTGAGGACGATGACGTTTCCACGCGAGTTGTCCGGGGTAGTGACACTGTGCTGTGATGTTCTCAGTATTCAGGCAGTCAAGACGGAGTGATGCAGCGAGAGGCAGATCTGTCCTCACTCTTTAAGCCGATTTTAGTGGAAAACGGCAATCACGGACAAGGTAACAGGTTCCACCAAACAGCAGGACACGTCCGGACAAACCAGATCACTGTTAAAAAGAAAGACAGCTCTGCTGACTCTGACTGACTTCTGATAATGCTAATACAGAATGAATCATTTCCTCCTCTGTTTTTGAAAACATCTTGCCACTGGTGGTCACTCCACTGCCACAAATTCACTAACCATAAATTACCACAAACTGATTAACCATTAGTGATAAATACTCGACTGCCTATTTAGGGATTCTAGGTGGAGGTATTTTTCCAAACGAGTATTGTTGCTATTGATGATGATGGCTTTTCCTATTTTCAGATGACTATATATACTCAGGACAGAGAATTGCCTATGCACAGTCCTTCTCAAAGACTAGCCAATCCTCTGCCAGCAGTGCTAACTGCCCCCCGTACCGCGAGCTCCCCTACAGCGCAGAGAACTCAGATGAGGAAGACTCCCAGAACTTCCTCCCATATAATCCACCCCGTCGAAGCAGTGGAACTTCATCACCAGACGGGGTTCCACCACAGGTACTCTAACGAAAGGAACAGGACCACAATACTATAATGTAACAATTACAAATGAAGGAATATATTTGTATTCTTTCTTTAAGACTGGCCCTACAGGGAAGTCTCAATGCAGCTATCTGAAATTTAAGAACAGACGCATGATGACCCTGTCTTTCTCTCATTTGGACTTGTTTAGATCATTGAGTTGAACAGACGTCTGTCAGTGATCGAAAGTCTTCTATCTCGTCTAGAGCAAAAAATAACTCTTCCGGAACAACAGGTGATTGACGTTTATTATTTGTTGAATCCATGGATAGCATTATGGATTGTATCCATACATGTAACAGCTCAAAACTGAAACTTTTTTAGAAGACAAACAAAGAAAGTGAATGCATCTCCTTTGGTCTTAGTCAGGTTTATAACCGCAGTGTTTAGATGCATCTCCTGTACTTCTCTCAGGCTGTAGCCCAACAAGAGGAACCATCCGAGATTGATCTTGAGGAACTGGAGCTTAGGAAAAAACTGGTTGAGCTGACAGGCAACATCAGTGATAAAGCTTCATCATCTGAGGATGAGGAGGAGCCCAAAAAACCTGAGGAGGACAAGAGTTCCCTAGGAGGAGGAGGAGGAGGAGGAGGAGGAGGAGGAGCGGTGTTTGGCCATGCCTCAACGACTCAGCACTCCCCAGGAAGATCAGACAACTACAGCACCTCCAGGGATTACCTGTCAAATGAGCCCCAGAGGGTAAACACAACATAATAACTTATAAACTCACGTAATTAATGAATGAGCTCAACAGGACAATGCTCCTCACCAGTAAGAATAGGCACAAGGTAAAATCTTGAATTGGTAAAAAAAAAAAAAAAAGGAAAAAATAGAAAAAAACCTTTTGATGAGGATCTTCCATTTCTGTTAGCATTTTTCTTCCTTTTGAAGGCCCGTTCGCTTGGCAAACAGTGATACTGACAATAATAATAAATTATTCAATGAGAACAACAAATGGTAATTATGCTGTTATGCATAACTGGTCACTTTTGGTGTCCGATCAAGTAACACCCACATTTATGCACAAAAACTTACACAGCTAATGTTAACACAGAAGGTATCTGGTGTATTTAGCAAAAGCTGAAGCAATTCGGTATAGTTTTGCATATATATTCCTCTTCTTTTTTTTTAATTGCTCTGTAAAAATGAGTTACACTACATGCTGTGCTCACGTCTTCAGGATCAGCCCCTTTAAAATGTCCTTTTCGGTTTTTACCCTTTCCACCAAAGAATGCAAGCATTCAAGAATTGGAACACTCTTGCGAATGCAGTTGGAATGTATGATACTCGGTTGAAAATATTCGATTGTTTGGGGCGACTTTCAGGCAGTTGAGCTGCAGAATGTTTCTTTAAAGGAGTCATAGCCATTATCAGCAGTGGTACTGGGCCCTGTAACACTCCAGGTATTTATAGGCTTAATGTCCCTGTGACTTTGACGTTGGGGAATCTAATACGATGATGCCCAGATGGGTTTACATAAAATCATTACATTAAAGAGTGTCTGCAAATGATCCAAAGGTTCTTTTTTTGTTTGTTTGTTTTTTGTTCTGTTTCCTTGTTTGACTGTTTGGTTGTCTCGTTCTCATCATTTTCTTGACTTCTGAAGGCTAACTTCAGCGTTACGAAGCCCGTTGATCAGGAGAAGAAGACGTTTGCCCCTGAGCCTAAGGAGAAATGCTCTTTCACTGGCACAGCCTCTGAGTTATCCCAGCTGGAGGGCAAAGTGAAAATGGCGGCCGCCAGAGTCCAGAGTACACAAAGCGAGGTGACCTTTCATTTTGATTTAAAAAAAAAAATATATATATATATATATATATACATATATACATATATGATTTACTGTTTAAATGTTTAAACTTTGAATGTGTGTCATTTTCCGTCCAGGTTTCAGATATCGAAAGCAGAATTGCAGCACTAAGCGCAGCCGGAATGACTGTGGAAAGTCCACGTAGAAGGGTAGGTAGAGGGAGAGAAAAAAAAAAAAGAAGTTTGTTGAACTGCGGTATGATAGGATGTTTATTTGTTTATTATCAGCCCACAAAATTATCTGTATTTTCACTGTCCCACCAAAAGGTCTGGCAGCGTGACTGCACAGGGGCAATAGGTCAGTGTGACTCACCTGTGTTACATGTAAAACACCCTGCTGCTTTCTCTGATTTAAGCTGAATATCATGTTTTTATCTCTTTCTATCAGGCATCAACCGGATCACAAAGAAGGCTCTCCCATGACTGCCCCATCAGTAAGAATAAGGATTTACATCTTCTAATTTCACATTTTTGATTGAGCTGAATGTGTTCAGAAGACTATATATATATATATATATATATATATATATATATATATATATATATTTTTTTTTTTTTTTTTTTTTTTTTTTCAAAACTACTTCAGCATTAAGTTCAACTCTTGGTTCTCCATAGTTTCTTGAAATTATTTGATTTGATCATTTTGTTGTCAAGTTAGCAAACTCTGGGGGATTTCCTTAGAGATGAGGGACAGTCTAAATGAAAAAAAAAAATCAGTAGTTTACACTTCAGTACACTTTACACTTTACACTTCTAAATCTGATATCTCTCTCACTCACTCCCCTTTTCTCTGTTAAGGGTCCACCAATGCCAAAAGGCCTCTGAGGAAGCTAAGTGGCATGTGATCAACCTCGTGGAATCCTAAGACATTTCCCGTGTTCCAGTTTTCAAGATCTGAATTGTCACAGAGAAGAATGCTTTCATTTGGGTTTGAGCACCTTATTTTATATATAAACATTTATGTAATAGTAATTATCTATTCTAGTAGTAAAAATAGTAAACTCATAATAAAGTGTAAAACACACATATAAAAGATACACTTTCAACAATTCCTAAATCCCTTTATTTCATTTTATTTCCTAATTCTATAGTTCTTTATTTGACTCAAGTTTCTTAACTACTCTTATTTGATAGCCTATGTTAGCTGTCTGAATTTGCTAAACTGCGTGAAAAAAAAAAAAACTGTAAAGTGTAGCTGGAGTAAGTCAGTGGTTCTCATCATCTGGTCCCTGTTAGCTATAGGGGAGATTAAGGGAAAGGGAAAAGCTAATTTTCCAGTCTAATTTTCCAGTCTAATTTTCCATGTTCTCGTGGAGAAGATCAATGCTGGAATCACAATATTATTGGTTTTCAAACATGTGTCCTGGTGCTAGGAAAAAATTGTCTAAAAAATTTTCTCTAAAAATCTTTCAATGGTATTTGTGGGCACCAGATGAAAAGTGTTTTATAATAAATTGACTGGGGGTATGCTGTTGTTACAAAAATATGTGACAATCATAATCAGTGTGGTGGGTGTTAAAACCCTTTGATCAGTGATACATCTGGCCCAGCTGTGTGTTCATTTAAGCTTTTTTCACACTCCAGTTCTTTTGTATACTGATAGCTTTGTCTTTACATGGGCAAAAACGGATGGCTGGATTTCTTTTCCTTCAGAGTAACAAATTTCCCAGAACAGAACGAGGACAAGCATTGAAAAAAAAAAAAAAGAACCCGAGCACAAAAGAGCACAGTTCTGAAAATATACTGAAAATATACTGAATCAGGCTTTGAAGGAAATACTGATGAGCAATGAAAGCATATTTTGCGGTTGGAAGTTCTAATAAATGATTAAAATATCCCAGTCAAGCATAGGGGGTACCTTAAGATGCAGCATTTTTAACATTTCAACATGGTTGATCAAAGGTATTTTTGAAAGCAAAAGCAAAATCAGTCTCTTCCTCTATAATCGGTAAAGCCCATAGTATCACTGACAGTAAGGCGCAGAGTAGTAACACTGTTTGCTGGAGTGTGTCCAGGCTTAAAAAGTCAGGCTTTGAAAACGAGAGGAGGAAACCGAACAGGACACACACCCCAGAACGCTGACATATCCTCTACACACTGTCACGACTCAGTCTGGCACGCGGTCTCACATTTTTTCTTCAATAAAGAAAGAATGGCATTTTCATTTTATATTTATTTTTAAGATGAGAACCACTGAACTGAAATAGTTTTTTTTTTTTTTTTTTTTTTTAAATTATGTATCCTTTTGTTTTTAAATATAATCCTATTTTAAATAACACTTTTATTGTCGTATCAACTCTCATGTGTAGAAAATGCTTTTAGGATTTTTTTGTGGTGATGTAATTTTTCCTTTTGTTTCATTAAATATCGCCTACTAATGGAAGCGTGTCTATTCATTTGTGCAAAAAAAAGAAGAAGAAGAAGGAGAAGAAGAAGAAGGAGAAGAAGAAGAAGAAGAAGAAGAAGAAGAAGAAGAAGAAGAAGAAGAAGAAGAGTCACCCTGTGCCTTTCAGTAGATTTCTATGGGATTGTTCATATGAAAAACACTAAAAGAGTATCCAGACATCCAGACATAACTGCTGCTACATTACCCAGTAGGTTGCTGGATCTCAGTTGCAATTCCTGTCATGCAGTAACGTACGATAATGCAATTTCACCAGGGCCATGGTCTACAAGCGTGCACAGTGGTTTGAGTAAATGTGTGCGTTTTATGCGTGTCATCGCACAAGCAGTGACTCGTATGACCTCCTGTTGTTGGTATATATGTACAGTGCATGTATGAATGGTCTGGGTTGGTTGCAACCTAAAAAGGCATCCTCCAAGAGATAAAAAGGGAGAGAGAGAAAGAGAGAGAGAGAGAGAGAGAATTTACCTCACTGAAAACAAATCATTCAATCTCCTTTCAACACAAAATCACATTTTACACACCAGCCTTCCTCAGGCATATCATTGTCTTCAGGACCACACAAGGTGGAGCGCTATTCCTTCTCTCTCTGGGTTTTCGGGATAAATATACATATCCTCCTTCCATCGTGTTCATCACAGACCAGATCCACAGGATCATTCAGTCCTTTTGCATCTGGTAAGTGTAACACTATTCAAATGAATGTTCTAATTAACACGAATGTTCTAATGAACACTAATCTAGCTAATGAATCTAATCAATGTCTCTTATTAAAAGCAAGTGTTCTTATGTCCTCGTCAGACTGGCTTTAACTGACGGTCTGTTTGTGAGAGTTAGGACTGCGATGAGAGACAGTGGAATGCAAGTGTCTTAACTGATTCTACTTGCTGTGGACCAATGGTTTACTTCTATCATTTTCAGACTTTTTTATCGATGTTTTTGGCCCAAATGAGGCAGCCGCCACCATTTAGAAATATGAAAATATATGATTGGGGTTTTCAGATACTAGCTGAGGTAACACTGAAGAAAGTGATGCATATGTTTCTCTACTATTGACAAAATTGCCCCAATCAACAAAAATGAGAAGGGATGTTTGAGGCTTTCTGCACTTTGGTATGAATTGTCTGAGAAACCAAAGTATTATTTTCATGCTGACATCTTTCTGCGTCACCCCTGGCTTTGAGAGATGAGAGTGTAGCTTCATAGAAGTATGCAGATGGTCAGAATTGTCTGGCTGAAAATTTCATATAAGACACACTTTGTCTGCTGTGGAATAACCAAACATTTTTGTTGTATTTCTTATATTTGTTACATGATAACATCAGAAGTTCAACAAAATTTAAACATGTAATACACAAAATTATACTTTTCTTTAAAAATAGCTTCAGCTACTGTGTCAGTGTTTCAGCAGTAGACATTGTTCTTTTCTGTTTTTCCTTTTTTTTTTCGCTTTATTTTTATTTTCATTTTTCTGCTTTTTTGATGTGAGGATGTGAAGGAGCCTCAACACACGCGACACTGCAGAGCTGTTTTCTGCAACAATGCTTATCTCTGCACGGCAACTACTAAATAATTACTCACTGCTGAACAGTTCCGTCGAGCCAACCACAAAATTGCCTCGAAGTTGTTCCATTACAAAAAAAAAATATTGTTAAAGGTAAATACTGGGGCGTAGGCACTGTGAGAAGTGAGGATCTTTCAACACAATGCACCATATTAATGTAAATTCCCTGAGTTACAGAGGTTGCACTGATGTGATGAAAAAAAATCCTGACGTTTTTCTTTTTTTTTTTCCCCTACAGACTTGTAATTGTGGTTTGTCTCTCTGATTTCGTGATTCTTCTGAGATCTGAGATCTTTGCCATGGCTGTAAAACTGTTTGCTTCACTCTCTGCCCTCCTGCTGCTCCTCACCGCGGTCCGGCCCAAACCCCACAGTCTTCACCCGCCGCGCATGCTGGAGATCAGAGGTGTGTGTTGTCCTTTTTTCATGTATTATCACGCTTCAGAAACATTTCAAATAAACTCTGACAAAGATCATTGTATATTATGTTCTTTAAAAAAAAAACAAAAAAAAAAAACAGACATCACCTAGTGTCATTTTCAAATTCAAACTGACACCCCTGCGTTTCTCTCTTTCTTCTCTCAGATCCAGACATAGACGCCTCGTGGTATAAAGGGCGGGGAATCCGCCCCGTGGGACGGTACGGCCGCTGGATGGTCGAGTCGAAAAGAAGCCAACAGCCAGATTACGGCAAACACAGATTAGATTATCCTCTCGCTGCCAATGTGGCCATAGTCATGGACTGACGACGTCAGATGCATTTTTCTCCTCATCTGTACTCTGTGGTGTCCTAACATCAGCCTGCTCTTCCTGTCACAACTGACTCCTTGAAATATTTTCTTTCCAAATCATTAACTGATGTTCAAAGTACACGTTTAAGCACTCATGTCATTATGGCTATATCAAAATAAAAATGTTGAATTGAATGGACTGGCTGTATTAAGGTTCAGGTACAAATCAGTTGATGGAAAGGAGGCTCTTCATTTTTATAAGCTGCAGTCTTGTCTGTCTGTAACCCACAGCATCCAGTAACTTCACCACTGAGGGTTTCCACACTGAAACGTATATCACATGTCTAAGTATTTGAAATGAAATGGCTGAATTGTCTGATTCTAGCAGAGAGACATTTGAGATGAGTGCATGGAGAGGACCTTCTTTATTTTTATCTCCAGCTTCTGCAACACATAGGCCTATTACACTTTTACGCTCGCACTCACATCCCATAAACGAATCATGTACGAGAGAGCTGCGTCACTGGATTACTACAAATGAATCTTTAATTTAGTTTCATTGTTCAATGCATCAGTTTATTATTTCCAAAAATTCAATCTGGAAGGACATGAAATAAACCGTCAAAACAATCACTCGGACCAAACTGGGACTGAAAATTAAGACAGTATGACAGAAAAAAAAAAACATAAAGACAAAAACAAGCCCTGTGTCTTTAAACAGACGTCAGTGACCCCTTTACCTTGCTTTTCTTCTTTCTTTCTTCTTCTTCTTTTTTTTTTTTTTTTTAATGTGAACAGTGATGTCAGATAATTAAACACACCAGGCAGAAGACATGAACAGAGAGAAAAGGGGGACATTCATGAGCAGTGGATCAGATCAGAGCATCAGACAAATAAAGTGTCTCTGAGAAAGGGAATGCTATTGTGGTCTCCGGCAACTGGTTTCCATTTTACAGACTGAAAGATTCCTCGTATTACAGTGTATTGGGTTCCATGGCCGCAGCCAGCCCCGGTTCATACTCAGCGTGTGTTGCGGTTCGCCAAGTCTGTTATGAAGCACCACTAGGAATGTGAAAATGCCACATCCAGTCAGTTCTCAATTTAAAAAAAAAACCTTCCAATCACACAGGTCTTCAGAGGCACGCGGGTTGCAGCGACATCAAACTCTAAGTGGTGCTCGAAAAAACCGGTGTCGCTGAGGTTGAACGTCCGCCCTGGGCGGAGTCAGCGGTCCAACGACCGTTTCTGGATGGCCTCGATAACGACGTTCTTGAGGAGGGCGATGACAGAGCGTGGATCATCGCTGCTCACCACAGCACTGCCAGACACAATCATGTTAGCGCCGGCCTGCAGGAAACCAGAGGGGAAGGTGAATTTATCTACGGGCAACAAGATAAGGACATCACGGCAGATTCGGCAGCTGTGATTCTGCCCGCAGAGAGGCTGTTTATGCAACTTTTGGTTTCTGTTGTTATCTTTAAGGGAACGAATTTACCACATGCTGAACAATAAACAACAAAATCACAGGCTGAATCACTTCTTATAACTTAATCTAAACTGTAAAGAATTAGCATAAAGACTCAAGTTCAATCCATGACAACATCCTAAACACACACACACACACACGCGCGCGCACACACGTGCACGCACACACACGCGCATACACACGCGCACACACACGTGCACGCACATACACGCGCATACACACGCGCACACACAAAACAAAACCAAAAAATGCTACATTCCATTTTATCTTAAAAACACTAGCATTGGGTTTAGGAGAGGCGTCACTGAATGGAACAAAAACATTCTCAGAGCTGAGAAGGCCACTGGCAGATCTGAGAGGAACGCTGACCAACCTCAGCACATTTGTGGATGCTGCTTGGTCCAACCCCTCCATCAACCTCAATGTCAAGGGAAGGGAACTGACTACGCAGCCAGCTCACCTGTGGACAGGTATTCACAAACAAACAAACAAACATCAGAGGTTAGATGATTGCTGATTTCTAAACATTTACTAAGATAGAGTTCATTCACTTCCTTGGTTGACTTTGTATATTACAGCAGGATTCTAATTCTATGAACTGACTGAACACATGTCTGGCACAACACACACATTTATCAAACAAAAAGAAAAGAAAAGACAAGAAAAGAACCTTTGGCATCATGTCTTCCATGAACTTCTGGCCACCAAAGCCAGGCTCCACAGTCATGACAAGGGCCATGTCGATCTGTCCTGCCCAGGGGGCAAGCTCCTCCACCGTGGTCCCAGGCTTTATGGCCAGGCCAGCCTACGCAAACACATACCTTCAATTTTCGCTTTCACAGTTACTGGCTAAAAAAGGTAAACGGAATCTACACACTGAATATTAAAAGGTGTACTCTTCACAGTTTCTTTATTTATTACATACTGAAAAAAAATCAAATAAAAAGTGCAAAGTCCAGGTGGAAAAAAGAGCCACAGCAAAAATTTCATTGTTTCATGCTTTTTTCAATGTCTACATGCTACTCTTAACTACTCCGATACAGAAATATAACCATACGGACTGATCAGTCCACAGCGCCACCTGTGGTAAGACGCAATATAGCAGTGAAATGATGCTGTTGCATATTTATTCACTGCCTGCTTTCACCAGAGTTTCATACTGTAATTCTATGGAAACCTAGTTAAACTTGTGCGATAGGTTCAGTTTTTAAGCAAACCTTCATCCCACTCTCTCTGATCTCCTTGATGAGGTTGCCTGGATTGGAAGTGGCCTCCAGGTGAAAAGTGTACTGATTGGCTCCCGCTGCCGCCATGGGCTTCACCCACTGCTCTGGCCTCGACACCATCATGTGCATGTCTGTGAAGTAAAAAAAAAAAATTTTTTCACATCCCATCTTTTACACTGAATGAGAGATTCATAACAATGCTATATCAATAACAGATAAAAGTCCTGCTGATCTGTCACCTCACCTCTTCAATCTG
Organism: Chanos chanos; assembly: GCF_902362185.1. Taxonomy (NCBI): domain Eukaryota; kingdom Metazoa; phylum Chordata; class Actinopteri; order Gonorynchiformes; family Chanidae; genus Chanos; species Chanos chanos. Next base: position 2,619,582 of record NC_044504.1, read on the forward strand.
AGTCTGACTCTGATTCGTTACCAAGGAGTCAAGTATGCGCACTACTCAGCCAATCAGAGACCACAGGGGTTGGTTCATTTGAATATCAATGGCACTTTGGCCCTGCAGAACTGGACTTGAGCAACTTTGCTCTAAAGTGACTGCAACACCATTACATAATGCTGTCTGGCAGTCAATCTGCCATTATTGTTCAGCAACTCTGATCAAAAAAGCCTGGACCAATAGAATTATACTCTACTCTTTAATCATACTAAACTGCTGTTAGAACTCTTTTGTGTGGGGGTGCCATAATATTCAAGTCTATCTAGGTTCATCATAAAGAAACCCTAAAATTGAAGGAAGTAACCCCAGTAAACAATTCGTTTGTTTCGTGAAGATCTTGCCAGCTGAAAGAGTAAACGATGTTGCAAAGAGAGGAACTTGCCAAAGAATGGATCAGGACCCAGTGTGTTTCTCAAACATTCCACCATTGGGTGCCCAAATGTGATGTTTGGAACAAAATGCCTTTGAGGGAAAAACAGAATAAAGTGTGACAAGGGAGAAACAATGGTCAAGTTTCACATTTGACATCTCAGCTAGAGAACTGTCACTTTAATCAGAACTGGACAGAAAAAGATCTACGGCCTCTGGATTAACTTTTGACACGTGATTCGCGGCTGTTTTATTATAATCTCGTTAACGAGGCAAAAGAGCCGACCTGATATAAACTTGCATCACACGTAACTTGCATCCTCTATAGCTGTCTCGCGTACAGCAGAGTACAGTGTGGATTTTAGGACAATTCTAATTTAACGACATTACTAGGTTGTTTCGTGGCTAAAGCTACTAACCGTAGCTAGCCAGAGCAGGAAAGAATCAAACATGATCGATACCCGTCCATGACGTCGAGATGGAGGTAGTCAGCTCCGCACTCCATCATCCGTTTGCATTCATTCCCGAGCTGTGAGAGATCACTGCTCAATATAGAAGGACCGATTTTTGCACTATAAGACATGCTTGCGCCCTACTGCTGTTCCACACCAGCTCCCTTAAACTTATGTGAACTTCCGGTATGCTTCTCACATCTTTCAAAATAAAAGTCTATTAATGCACTCTGCTTTTCAAAGTAAATTCCGAAAGCAAGCTGACGTTAAACTAAATTGACGAAATTAAGAAGAAAAAACACAAAATTAAATAATTATAATAAAAAAGAATTAAATAGGAAATATTTAAGGAAATGTAAAGGAAATTCTATCACACATTTTATTATTTAATATAAGAAATGGAAATACAAAGGGAGGTCCAACAAACCTTATAAATATTATATCATAGTTTCTTTCTCTCCAGCCTCCAGCCTCCAAGTTGTCTTCCGTGCTTTTGCACATCCCTGTCTGAACTGAGATCATTCATTAAATAAATCCCGAAGCACCAGAAACATAAACTTTTTCAAGTTGCACCCAATGCTGTCACAAGTGCCCTTTTGATACGCCTGCAGGGCCATTTTTGATTTGTAAAAAGTGATCATTTTTTATTTTTTGTGGGCATAAGATTCGCTGTTTACCTTCTATCTTTTTCTTGTTTTGCATGGCAAATTCAAGGGATGGGAAAATCTGCAACGCACACATATGCTAGTGGGATGTAATACCTCACTGTCACCTGCAGATGGCCCCAATTCAGACGTTACTGTTTCTTTTTCTAACGGACCATCATTCCAGGGCTAATCATGCTGTTCTTGGTTAGCTCAAGGCAACACTTAAAGGGCTTTTATACAACACCTATACAGCAGAGTGTAGACCATCTATGCAAGAAATCGACCCAAATCATTCTGATGAGCATTTCTGCATCTTCTGTTCCTCTGTATTAGAATGTGGCTGGAATGACTAGTCCTCATCTCTGCAGGTATGACTTTGATGCCTTAAATGCTTGCAAAAAATCATCTGGTGCATTTCAGTAAATCTTACTGATTATATTACAATCAAAAAGGACTGTTGGGGTTCTTTTAAAAAAAAATAATTTCATTTATTTATTTATTGAATCTGGATTACTGTGCTGTGGGAGGACTTCAGACTGTCGCCACTGGATAAGACAGAAGATGCCAGGCCAACCAAAACTAGATGCAAACTATAGCTATGCTTTGCACAACAATCTGCACTGGCATACTGCATTGGAGATATGTGAAAAACCATGTCAGATTGGCAATTTGGTAGTGTATCCTTTGGCTTAATCCTCTTTGTCCTCACTGAACAACATTAGCCCAGGAATAATACCTAAACTCTTTCAAATTTGGATGAAATGTAGTCCTGAAAAGTGGGCAGCGTGCAGGGCCTGGTAAACCCTGGGCTGAGGTTACACGTTTTCAGGTGTTCGTATATGACTCACTGGTGAGCCCTGGGTAATATGTTCTCATACTCAGGGAAAAGAGCTTTCTCAGCTCTAAACTAAGGCAAAACGTTGCAGACCTACAGTATTCTGCTTTAGACTGAATACACTTACTCTCTTTCTCTTTTAACGTCTGCACAAGTACTAAGTGTGGAGATTACTGGGAGCGAAATTGTTCATTGCTGCTTTCGGAAAAACAGAGTAATGTTCTGTCTAATTTTCCTATTTTTGAACTTGGGGAAGGAAGGAGAGAGTGGTAATGAGGTCATTTGTTTTGGCTTGGTTATTGTTAAGACCTTTGTCTCCTTGTATTGAGCTTGTTTCTCTTTTCGAACATGGACACTAGACAGAGGGAAGTGCAGAGTAAGCGTGGATTGGAAAAGTCAACATGAGTAAATGCTTTTTCCACATCTAACACAATGTCTGTGTTTGATTTCTGCGTGAGCATGAGTAAAACTAAGGTTTGACTTGAGAACTGCGGTGATTTAAAAGGCCTAAAAACCCAGCTCTCATTATCTGGTTCAGGGGGTCCTTGCAGGCCAAGAGAGACAGTGGTCTAGTTCACCTCCTAACAGGAATTGATTAGACATTTTCTAAAGCACCTCTTTGTTCAGATTCCTTAGATTAATTGCTATATATTGTTAGTGTCAGGGGCTGGCACCCATTCCAATGAAACACTTTTAAACAAAATTCTATCTACCATGAGATAAGTTTAATGATCATGTGTGCTTTGTAAAGCACAGGTCAAAACCATGATTATAAATTGATTTAAGAACAAACACAGCTGTCTCCTTCATCGTGCAGCTGTGAGTCCGTAGTTCACTCTTTTGATACCCTAGACAGTATTGAATACTTTCAAAAACGATACAACTGATTTTGACATTTCTTTTACGCAATTCCATGCAAAACATCTGTTTGTTCCTTACCGCTTTGACTTACCACATCTAAATCTGGTATAAGCTTTAAGCTTTAGACAAGACATCTAAGTGCTTTGACCCCCCTTTACCATGACAACACACACGCAACGGCACCACCCACACACACATCTCATTGTGTGTGTGTATGTATGTATGTATGTCTGTATGTGTATATATTTATCTATATGAACTTTCTTTGTAGATGGAATCTTATGACAATAGGAGCCCAGCATGGTTGTTGTCCTTTGTGTCTGTGTGTTTCCGTAGTGTTTGTGTCATCAGGAGGAGAGGGGTTCCACCAGCCTTGCCTTTAGGTGAAGTCACCACGTGTTCGATGTGTTGTTGTTGGAAAGCACATCATTCCTCACAGACAGAGAACATACAACTAGTGCTATCTGTGTAAGGGAGATAAGGAAGTGATACATCCGCTTTTGTACAGCCACCCATCTAGGGGCCATGCAAACACACACACACACACACACATACACACACAGACACATGCGCGCACACACACACACGTATTCTCACTGTTGTCTTGTTTCTCCTGGAAGCCTTATAATGTCATTATTCTGAACTCTTAACAAATATGCAAAATGCCTCTATCATTTCGGAGTGTGGGGGCACTGGAGTAAGAAGATGCTTATGTTGTTGCTGGCCTGCCTGGGCCTCATTCTGTTGAAAAGAATGATGTATTTAGCCTCAAACCAAACCTCCCTAACTGCCCCCTCCTCCTCTCTCTTCCCCATCACCGGGACTGCTCTTTAAAAGCCCTGGAGTGGCTTAAGCCATATAAGCAGTGGCATTCATTGATCTCCCCAGAGCCATCCAGTCTTTGTGAAGATCAGTGTTTTTATAGGGGAAATGAACCAAGGCCTGGGATCTTCATCAGGACGTTGGAATTCAGTTTTAATGCCCCGCTGGCCAGGTGCAGATGATCATGTGGTGCTGTAATGAGTGAAGTACACCAGCTCAACGGCGTCCATCGAGAGTGTCCGTGCAGCTCACGTTTCATCGATATTCTGCAGAAATATGTTTCTAATACGCTTTCTCTGGAGTTTTCTCCACTGGCCTGAGCTTCGCAAACATGCAACCACAGCTGACTGACATTATAATGGAGGAGAGGATCTGCAGCTAACATGCGATGATGTGTCCCTCCACATATTCTTCTATTCTTTTAGTGTCTCTCTGTTCAGAGACATACTGCAGACACAAATAAAACCCATCAAGGCAGTGCTGATAGCTGTCCTCGTGATCTGTCTGAAAATAATTGTGGCGTTACAGACGCGCTTACAGTGGTGCTCTGAATTATCTGCCTTTGATCGGGGAGACAAAGTTAGTTTTATATACATATGTATGTATGTATGTCAACATTTATTTATTTTGGGAAAATCCAACAGATTTAACTATTGAAGCTAATTCTCACCTGAGGCCTGAATCCCCTCCCTTAGTGAGCTGGTCTGATAGGGAATGGGTTTAAAGGCCATAAGTACAGATCTGAAACTGACAGAGAATCAAAACAAAAACATGGAAAATCGTGGCATCACTTTTCACACATACAGTATGTGCTCTTTGGGCAGGAGACTTTGTAACTGACCAGAGCGGCTGGCCAGACTGTAATCCAGCGCTGAGAGAAACGTTGACCCCTGTCTGTCAGTAAAAACGGGTTCTGGAGGCCCAGTCACAGCTGGGCCTCTCAGGCTCGTAACTGGCCCTGTTATCAGAGGAAACTGTCTACGAAATGGGGGTCGACAACCCCATAATAGAACAGTGCTGTACGCTGCACCTGATCAAATGCAAACTCCACGGTGAAACCCTCTGATGAAACTGAGGGCTGTTGTACTAAGCACTCGTCCTGACCAAACGGTGAGTCACTGCCAGACTCGTGTTTATTTATCCTGTTTTGTTTGTTTGTTTGTTGGGGCACACGGTGGTGCAGTGGGTAGCGCTGTTGCCTCGGGTTCGATCCCCGGTCCAGCGGCCAGGGTCCTCTCTGTGTGGAGTTTGCATGTTCTCCCTGTGGTGACGTGGGTTTTCTCCCGCAGCTCCAGTTTCCTCCCACAGTCCAAAGACATGCAAGTCAGGTGAAGTGGAAATACTAAATTGCCCCTAGGTGTGAATGTGTTTGTCTGTGTGTCTGCCCTGCGATGGACTGGTGACCTGTCCAGGGTGCTTCCCTGCCTTTTGCCCTATGAATGCTGGGATAGGCTCCAGCACCCCCCCGGAACCCTAATTAGGCTAAGCGGTTTAGATAGTGTGTGAGTGTTTGTTTCTTTGATTGTGTTCGGGTTACTTTTCTTTTCAGGATAGAGGATTTTTCAAGGTCTTCAGGATTGTGAGAAGGATTAGAAAGAAAGACAAGAACAGGGAAAAGGATATGGAAAGAATGCAGTTTTGGAAAAACATCTGTGGAGAATGTCTTTTTGTAGTTTCCTTCAATCAAAAACATAACAAACAGTCCTGTCTTTGGTTACTTACATGTGAGCAGTTCAGAATGTATCTGTTTGTGAAATAGAAGAAGAATTTATGATAAACAAATGAACAAACAAATAAATAAATAAAATGTGCATGTGTGAGTTCTATGAAAGTAGTTTCCATAACTTTCAGTGAAAACACTTCACTCTCAAATGCCTGTGGTATTAATTTAAAAACCATAGAATACCGATGTGTGTGTGTGTGTGTGTGTGTGTGTACATATGAGATCTTGGCATCATTCAGTCACTGAAACAGACTCTTACATCTGGGATGCCACTGGGCTGTTAGTTGTTTGGCTTAGATTGTGACTGTTCCTTGGAATCAAATGCATGTTCTGATGACACAGTGATTCAGTCACACAATCTCAAAAACATGGGGTGATGGCTGAGAAAGCATATCTGTGATATGCGGGGGAAAATTCTGGGGGGGGGGATCTGTTATTCAATAGGACTTACAACACCCCACAACAGAGAGCTGCTCTCTACATTTTACAGCTGTCACTGAATGATGAGCTGAACAGCATTTAATGTGGACTTACAGGTGTGTGTGTGTGTGTGTGTGTGTGTGTGTGTGTGTGTGTGTGTGTGTGTGTGTGCACGCGCCAGTCACTTAGATACCCCGTCAGTCAATTTAATCTTCAACATGTTGTTTTATTTTTTCAGTGTTTCTCACTCTCTCTTTCAGTCATTTATGTGGATGTATGAGTGACTCGGCTAATCTTTTCATCAATTTAGTTTTTAACATGTTATTTTTTTGTTTCTGTGTTTCTCTCGCTCTCTCCATCTATGTGTGTGTGTGTGCGAGCGTGTGTGCGCGCGTGTGTCTCTGTGTGTGTGCGTGTGTCTCTGTGTGTGTGTGTGTGTCTGGGTCGTGAGTTCATGCGTATGTGCACGTGATTCTGCCTTTTGCGTTGTGCTGTCATACACTGAGGGTGGTTAAAGAGCTGACAAAACAGTTGTTACAGTGTTGAAATAAATTACATTTACTCATGAGCCAAAGCAATGTTGCCTCAACTCTAAAAATGCTCCAGGGACATTGCACAAGCCAGACATTTGACAAATCTCCAGACATCGGCTGGATCCATCTCCAAGCTCCGACTGCCAAAAGCCACTGTTCCCTTGTGAACTGGACAGAGCATATGTGACAGAGTATGTGTTGTTGGGTGTGATACGTGATCTGATTAGTCACCATCAATGTCAAAGAGGGCCTTTGTTCACAAAGAGTAAGGCTTATATATGATTATATTTTAAGTCCAACACAAATCATTCTACTAACCACATGCCATTCAGAAACTTAAGTAACTTGCTGAGGTGTGCATGCGTGCGTGTGCCTGTGTGTGTGTGTGTGTGTGTGTGTTCAATGCTCAAACAGGTCCATTTTCACTGAACCACCGATGTCACTAATGTTTGAATTTTAGAGAGATGCTTGTCCCTCCCCCATTTCTGTTGGGAGTTTTCACACTGTTGGTATCACGTTTGCTTTTTTGTTTTATAAAAGGCGAATCAACACACACTTTCCTTTTTCCTTCTCTTTCCTTTTCTTTGTTTTGTTTGGTTTGACCTTTAGCAATGGCGTGCTCATCACCGTCTAAATTTGTCTAAAGCTCTATTCTCAGGTCTTTTTCCACTCTGTTTTCCACTCCACTGTCCATGATGAGCGTGAGCATGCCATGGTTTTGGGAGTAAAGCATGCAACAGCAGTCCCGGCCCTTGCTCTGACTGTCTACCCTACACAGATGAGGTGAGCAGATGGAACACATCTGACTGTACTGTTCTAAGGTCTGCTCTACAGGGCTTTATTAGCTGGGGCCAATTTGTTACTCTGTATGTGAAGCAAATCTGGTAACTTGTTAGATCCCTCTGTAGAACGTTTGATATGTTATGTTATGTGTGTGTGTGTGTGTGTGTGTGTGTGTGTGTATCAGGTTTCTCTGTTGCCACTCTGTTCTGCTGAGTCACTGTGTCAGTGTTGGGGTCCATGATGGATGACGCTTTAAAGTGTCTGGACTCACCTGTTTGGTTTTAGCTGCAACTGGAAACCGGCACAGAGAGCCCTGGGCACACAGTAACCAGAGGGAGATTGATTAGAGGCTGACAGACTGATGAGGGAGAGTTATTTGTTACAGGGAGAGAGAGAGACGACACCAAAACCCCACACTTATCATAAGAAGTAACAACAAAACTCTGCTGTGTATTAAAGTGAATATGAGGAAAAAAGGCTGAATGCAAGTCAAATCGTACAGTGTGTATGCGCTTATATATTATGCTTTTTTCCTAAAGTCCAAGGGGTGTTTTCGTTCTTGTGTTCTGTAGGTGGTCAACATGCCTGCTGTGTGAGAAATACAGAATAAAACCTGGAAATACAGCGTAATCCAAACTTGTTTTTTTCCATGCATGGTCAAACCATTCCTAATTGGCTCTACCCATCAGGACATTCACGAGAGGGTTTTTATCACTACCTTTACAGTTTTCTTCTTAACTCAAAGTCGACCTCAGACTCTCAAAGTCGTCCTCAGACTCATTCCGTTAGAAAGATTATGCTCCACAATGTCCTGACTCCTCAATCATTTTTTCACATTCAACAAATGTCTGCCTGTTTTATTAGGAAATGAGGCACAAATCAGTGGTGTGACGTACCCTTCTTCCCTTTTTTTTTTGGGGGGGGGGGGGGGGACGTTGATAAACTATAGGGGAGAGCTTTCCTTTTCAAACCTTCTCTGTCTTTTTCCTGAATTTTCTTTGCCTTGGGTCTGCAGCTAATGTTTGCTCCTCAGGGCATCCCTGGTTCATGTCTGCATGTCAGCAGTTTAGGCTACCCTAATTACAAATCTATTTACTCTGGGAAAAGATATGGGAGATATCTGGACTGTGCAAAGCACCAACAGCCCCAGAGCAAGTGAAAAAATATATGACTTAATGTCACGAATAAGGGCTTTGAGTTTGAGGTCTGGAGATAGTGTGACTTTAAGGTGGCGGAGGGTAGACACAGACTGTGTAGGTAAGGTTGATCTCCGCGGAAGAGACTGGAAGCACCTATTTAGTAGGCTATAAAAGGCTTTAATAGAGTGTACAGATAATAATGTCGCCAATGATGTAACAATAATGACAATAAATATTGTTATTATTTCATTAAGTAATAAGAATACTCACATGGCCAGAGCTGTTTTATTTCCGTATCGAAGAGGTTCTCTCTGACAAAGCACCAAAAGGCAGGATTAGTGAACTATGTTATTGTCACAGATGCCTCAGATATGTGTAGTGCACATGGCTGATAAAAGGCCAGGTACTGATAATTCATTTGGCATCACTATAATCATTACGGCCGGAGCTGAAGTAAACAGTGTTGCGGTCAAAATCTCGACTGGTGAGACGAGACCATGGACCTGAGCTGAAACGTTTATGAATATTGCGTATCGTCTGTATGTTCTCTGTTGTTTGTTTTAGTCTGAGGTCGAGTCGGGTTTTAGATGCCTTGCATTGAGATGACCCAGGGCTTCATTAAAAACCACCAGCATCCCTCAGGCTGGGGAAAGCTTTGACATTGATAACACAGATATGGATTATGACAGTAAAACTCGCCATTAACCAGCAAGACTTTAAAAGTCACATGCTGAGATGTGGCCCCTCTCTTCCCTGTGTCCAGCTGTGCTCAATGAGGCTGACAATAGTTCAAATCAGAACAGAAAACCGAGGGAACAACATCTCCTCAGTGATGGACGCATCTGAGCTGAGAGACTGAACCAGAGAGTGGAAGACTGAACACATCAGTAGAATAGTGAACATTATAGTCCATATGTCAGTACCTTCAAATAAAGTCAACAAGAGAAAAAAACCCCACTAAAATAAAAAAAAACAATGACAGCGTTTTTAACAGATGAAAGAAAGCCATAAAAAGAGAGATTTCATAGCATGTGATATGGCCTGTCTCCTGCTGAATGTCTGAAACCAACCAAGCCTGAGTAGGTAGTCAAGATCCTAATGACGTTTTTCCCAACACTTAGAGACATTACCATTCAAATTCCCAGCCCCCTGCTCCACACAGACCAGTCAACTGAATCTGAGTATGAATGGACCTGTGAGGTTCTACAGGACTCCCATTCAGCTCCGGGTAGAGTTCTGAACCATGAGAGACGAGAGAACCAGCACACAGAGAGCCGTGGGGGCATTTTGAAGGCGAGGTCCGTGATGATCTGATGCAATGCGAAGACCTTATTTTGTTGAAATAATGGACTTGGTTGATCTTGGGTCAGCTGATGACATGAATGCCAAAAATGTTTTCATCCAGTTTTCATGCTCACACCCATCTTAGCCTAATTCAGTCTCTCCTGCAGAGCCTTATTATTTCATAAACGGTTGGTGGTGGATAAGGAAAATGATCAGAGGTACAAGGCCAGTGTTTCCCAATCCTGTTCCTGGGGGCCATCAGTGCGCATGCTTTAGGCCCCGCCCTGCTCTGCCACACCAGGATAACAATTCAGTTTGTCCACAGAACACTGCTCCATGCCCACAGACAGAAAAGGTCTTTTTTTTTACCTCTTGTCAAAGTCTGACTCAGATGAGGTTTATCCTCTGTCTTCAACTGATGCTGCTTCAGGAGGCTGTGTTGCTGATCTTTCACTTAAAAAAAAACAAACCTTTAACTGGATTTGGATCTGTCTGAAACTTATGTGGTATATGTATATGTATATGTATATGTATGTGTATGTGTATGTGTGTCTGTATGTGTGTACGTATGTGTGTGTTTGATGAGGGCGAGAGAGAGAGAGAGAGAGAGAGACCTTGTTTCAAAACAGATTCTACAAGTGGTGACAATTTCCTCAACAAAAAATTCTCTGTCAAAGTCATTTTTCTTTCCATTGTCCAGGCGTTCAGAAGTGAAACCTTCAGATAAAATCAGCCACCAACATATGTTCTTACCCAAACCTTTATAATCCTTATGGTTCACGCGTGATATTCAGCCACACACAAAGGGAAAACACACATGCCGAGAGTGTGTGTTTGAGCGACTGTCTGTATTTATGTGTAGGTGAGAAGCTGGACAATGTCTGCCAGCATGGGTGTTGTCTCATTTCAGGAACTCATAAGTCAAACAGTCTGCTCTACCAGACCCTTCTGAAGGGGGGGGGGGGGGGGGGGGAGCTGTTGACTGCATTCCACAGTGAAAATAAGTTTTCGATTTAAAATGGGTTGAATTTTTTTTCTTTTTTAATTGTTTTTACCTTGGTTATTTGGAATGGCAGATTCCCTGTTCTACAGTAAGACCCCATTATAACAGCATTGGAATATTTTATGACGTGTTAAAAGTGAGTTTTCCTCCAGCTGTGTGCCTTGAAAAATGATTAAAGTTGATTATAAACCAGTTGGGAGTAATCAGACATTTTGAACAACACCACAAACATCAAGAGTAATTTGAAAGCACCCGTATTCATAAAGCACTCTTTTCCACTGCTTGGACTTCCATGGCTGTGTTTCATGAAGAGGTGTACTATGCTAAATAAGAGAAGCTTACAAAAGCTTATGTTTTAAGGGGTCCAGGATTGAATTTGAAAGACACAGAGAGATTGTCACCAGTTATACTGTTATGCATTGCTGTAATTTGATTTTGCTAGAATTTAACTTGAATATCTTATCAAGTCTCATAACTGTCCATTACTAGTCCATCATACCTCTCAAAGAAACAGTATCATGCTGACTAAGACATGATTCATGTGTGCTGTGCTGATCAGTCTATCATCAAACCCTCAGTGTTTTCTATGGGAAAGCATGGTTGAATAGGAAGCATATTAGGTGGAGAAATCTGTTTTCTTTCTCCGACCATTCAAACAAGAGTTTTCATCTGAAACGTGACCCTGGTGGATCATGATTCCGTGTATTGTACACATAGCTGTCGGTAACTGGGAGTTATGAATGTCTGCCCACGGTTTTCCCAATGGGAACGCCATGAAAAGGACCGTGTGGTCACACATCTATCCCTCGTCATTAGAAAGACCTTGTCTTGAACTCTAATTCTCTTGAACTCTAATCTGAGTTCCACAGATTCTATTACGGAACATTCTTTTGTTGTTCTCCTCTTCATCCGCCTCGGAAAACACCCGCCCCTGTCCCCCTTTTGCAGTCTGTCACTGATACTGAAGTATCTATAAAGGGAAAGAATGCCCAGACAGGGACAACATGAAGTCAGCGGTAACGTATTGCTACTATGAGTTATATACAATATATGAATGATTATGTAATCTGCAAGTTGCAAGAACTCACTCATTGTGCATACAGTTTCAGAGACCACAAACAGTCTTTTAAATGAGTAAGTGGCACAATATTGTTTTTCTGTTATATCCTCATTTCTTTTGAGCTATTTTAATACATTTATTTATCTATGTAAAAATACAATATTATAGTGTAGCTCTGTTTCCTTAAATTAATAGTTCATTTGATCATGTCCTCCCCGGTTTTATCTTTGAACCAAATACTTCAGAGATACTGAAGATTTAAATCCTGCCGGACTGGAGGATGGTACAGCATGTGCACAACTCTCCTTTTTCAAACTGGTCTTTGTCCAGATCCTTTTCTGGAAGACTGAGGGCAGAGAACAGATCATCAGTAATACAAGTCACTGCTCCACTGGAGATAAAACTTTAGACGGACAAAACCTTTTTTTTTTTTTTTGGATATCACTTGAATGAGTTTATTTACTGCTCTCTTTATTACTCTCTACTCAGTCTTGTGGAGTTCCATAACAGAAATAAGCTGCCAAGACTGTCAACACTTAAAAATATTTACATCACAAATAATCAATCAATCAGTGTCATCCATTCACGTGGAGGTGGGGAAGCTGCGACAGGACTGTCAACTTGTAAATCCCAGAGCATTTCTGTATTACTCATATATTTTATGTAAGTGGTCTAATAACACTGACACACTCAATTTGTAAATTACACTAAACAGAATTACGGAGAGCATGCCTCAGTGCGTTTCAGTGCACATTGTTTACTGCTGTGTGTGTTTTTGGCAGGGGCCCAGTCCGGGTTCATGTGTGGTTCAGCCTGTGTTTTGGTCCTTGTCTATCTGTTTCAGACAAAGGAATGTGTGACCAGGCAAGTGTAGACCTGTCACTGAACCTCAGATCTTCTCTGAAGTCAGTAAGGAGTGTCAGGTGATGCAGAATGACATATTTTGTTACTTAACCACCATCAAAACAACAACAATATCCAAAGCAACAACAACAACAAAACAAAAGCAACAATAACAATAAAAACAACAACAACAACCATAACCTTCCTCTTCTTCTTCTTCTTCCTCCTCTTCTTCTTCTTTTGTTATTATTAGTAGCAGTAGTAATAGTAGTAGTAGTAGTAGTAGTATGTTGTTGTTGTTGTTGTTGTTGTTGTTATGATTATATTCTTTTTTAACATGATTTGTCCTTGGGTTGATTGTTGTTCTTCTGGATCTCACAGTGCATTCCTAACCAGTCCTCTGAGAGATCCAGAATGTTGTGAATGATGTGTCCACATGCCTGCTAGGTGTTTGTTCGGGTCCAGGGAATGGCTGCCCTGGGCTCTGATGACTGCTATTATTGTCATCATTATACAGAGTTAGTACTGAACATCATCATTTTTTTTATTCACTACCTTGTTCACATTACTTTGAGCTCAAAGTGCTTCATGAGCAGGGTAAAAACATAAAACATAAAAAAGAAAATGCACAGTTCAAACAGAACACACAACATTAAAGAAAAAGCTCAGATGGACAAATCTCAAATGTGCACTAATTGAACTGCTCTGTGTTGAATGTAGTATTTTATAGTTTTTACGCCAGGATTTTGGGTGATTCATATAAGTTTGACTTGAAGAGAAAGTGAAGCTGTGACCCATGAGAGTTTTAAACAATGACTGTTCCCAGCAATGGTCAAAAACCAGTGGTCTCTTTTCTATACAACCAGTGAGTTATAAGTCACTTGTAATGTGATACATCCGTGTTTGTAAGGCTCAAAATGAATAGAAACCAGAGTACCAGAGGGTACAGGTTTTGACGCTCTATGGTTAGGGTGGAGACTATTGTCACAGTTTAACAAAAAAAAGTTTCACCCAAAACGAGCGGTGTACTTGACAGAGGTCATGTTATCATTGTTAATGTGTAAGTTTAGGTCCATGTCGATGTGAGTACTAGACCAGGATGCCACTCTCTTACCTCAGGGCCTTAAATCTGCTGTCTCTGCTGTCTAGCAATTCATGCATGTCCCTCCAATACTAGTTCCTGCTAGTTCCCCCTTGCCAATGTCAGTTGGGAACTAGCAGGTATTTATAGATTATATCAAGTACTAGAGAATTAAGTTAAATCTCTTAAGAGCCTTAAATTCCAATTTCATCAAAACAGCGTAAGAAAATATGCAATTTGAACACACACATAACTCATGAGTATGTGCAGTGTCCAACAGTGATGGGGGACATTTCAGATATGTTTTATATGTTTAAGTTTATCCTTAATCATTACTCATAGTTTTGCTATTCTGGGGTTTGCAGCTGTGACTCTAACCATCAGCTTCCACTCTGGAATGTGTTTATTGTGAAAGAGTATATGGCCATCCTCCTGACATGCTGGTAACGTTATCCTCCATACATACAAACAAACAAACAAACAAACAAGCAACAGATAGATAGACAGATAGATAGATAGATAGATAGATAGATAGATAGATAGATAGATAGATAGATAGATAGATAGATAGATAAACTGATGAATGAATGAATGAATGAATGAATGAATTGTTAACTAGAACTGAGAACAATGAAGACTTAAGAATCACATAACACTCACACACAGCGCTGTGTCAACAGGACATAACTTCAGCTGTCCAGACCTCAGCTTTGACTTTCCATAACTATTCTCTGTGGGGGTCTCCACCAGTATCCAGACATGCAGGTCCATTAGGTGTGTAGTTAAACTGAGCAGAGGTACCTTTACAAATGTGAGGGATTATTCCACATAAGGTACGCACCCAAAGGACGCTTAAACAAGCTGACCCTCACATGACTCTTCTCATTTCCAGACAGTTTCTGAGCATGCAAAACCGGGTTTGCAACACCCTGGTCTGTTCCCACAGAGATAGCAGTGTGATCTTAAGGATTTACGGAGAGATGGCCGGAGCTGTGAGTTAGATGTTCTCTTTCAGAGAGAGAGAGAGAGAGAGAGAACAGAGATAAACACAGAGAGAGTCTAATTTGCTATGACAGGGAGATAAAACTAAAACCCTGAGGGGGGTGATTAATGATTGTCTGTGTGTGTCGTGGAGTAAAATATATGAAGTGATCAAGCTGTCTGGTGGGGCCTGTGGGCTGTGAGTGGACAGAATGCCTGAGATTTGACAAGGCAAAGAGGTAGGGGATTTGCCACCAGTCTGTAGGGCTCTCTCTAAAACGATGTATGAACTGCTGATCAGCGGTTCCTTGGCCAAAAGTTGTTTCAGATATTAGCATGAATGATGCTTGATAAGACAAAGATATGTTACTCAAGACAGAAAGCAGATGTGTTGTCTTTTATTATCTAGGATTTAAATTTTCAGATTTTATATTCTTTCTACTCAGTTTGTCAGTCGTATTACTGAACTTTTACCCCACAACCAAAGCAATCTGGGAGCGATACGATCTCCAACCAATCACGTTACTGAGCAAATGGGACAAAGACACGCTGAGACATTTCAGTAATACTTCCAAACAAATAGGCTACCAGTATGTCGACATTATCTCTGAATATGTGTTCCAAACCTGTGTAGCTCCTGTCCTCGATATGAAATTACTCTCCTTGAACAACAAACCAGACCAATACCGAACTTTAACTGACTCATCAGCTGGTATTTTAGAAGACTTAGCACTTTGGAAACTAAAATGGTTGGTTGAGCATTGAAATTTGCTGTCCACCGAGGCTCTGCTCAGACTGTTACCTGCGACTCAGTTCAGTTCCTGATGATGTCATAGAAAAGCTCCCAACTCGAAGAAAGGGTTCCTCTGAGCCATTCTCACTTTTCATACATTTACAGTTGGTTCACTTTGTAAGCCCACCACTGCATATATGTATATACAGTGCTTCCACATGCACCCACAACATCCAGATTATTCAGAACTGATCCTGAATGGATTTCAATAACAGCCTAGTTCCAACACATATACTTCCCTTTATCACTCATTGCTTATTTGGAGATTGACAAATGGTGATGATGATTGTATTGAATTGCAATTCACTGACAACATTAATTCTGGCATGGTAAACCAGTGTGGTTTAGGCTGTGTTATATTATAGATTGCTAAGGAAAATTAGCATTTTTGTGAAAAATACAGAAACTGTACATAGGAAACCCAGGCGGTTGCGCAAAAAAAAAAAATAAGAAAGAAAGAAAGAAAAACTATGGTACTGACCAGTGTTGAAATATGGGTTATGATCTTTGTACATGTCAAAAGGGTTGAATGGTGAACCTCCCCTTTAAATTTACCAGACCATGTACTTTAACAAATATTTACACTTCTATATATCTGCCTTCCCTGCATCCATAACTCATGCATTCTCCTCACTGTGCAACACTGGGTGTCCACAGTTCTTAATGATCCTTCACATCTATCTAACCATAACCCTGTATTTACTCTAGCTAAGCTCTACATGTCCAATACTGCTGTATCATCATGACTTGAGTTATTATAGTTTGGACCCTCTCAGAGTTTATTAAGTTGTTGAGGGAGGGAAAAATCCTGGATAATGCTTTATTCTTCTCTTTCATATCTTTACTGCGCTCATCGGTCCATCATGAATCTACCTTTCCAGTTTCCTTTTCTGGGAATGTCCTATCCTGTCCTCCCTTACCCTCCCCTCACAATTGATCTATACTTACTTCACATATAATTAGATAGTGCCAGAATTTAGACTGTAGGTAAGCACAGTAAGAATTCAACCAGTACTCAGACAGGTTCTAAGATATACAAGACAGTTTTCATTAAAATAAAGCCTTCCACTGGGTGATGTAATAAGAGCATCAATAGTAATCACTGATCTGTTTTATCAGCTCAGACAGACTTAGATTTACAAAAACATCTTCAAATGAGATTTGAAATTGTGTGAATCAGCTATATTCTAGTCAGTTAGTTTTCAGTCTTTTCTGTCTTTTCTTTGGGATCATCTCTCAGCATCACCAGGATTAATTAAAACTGACAAGGATCAAGCATTTGGTTGTTATACCAGCAAATTTAACACTGTGTTTCTGAGTTAAAATCTCAGTGTTAGCACTGTTAAAATTTCAGCGGGGCCAGAGTCCCTGAAAAACTCATCAGGCCGTATTTTGGGAGGGTCAGTTAGGAGTGGTCAGTAGGGCACCAGTCCCAGGCAAATCCAGGGATGCAGGCAGGGATTTGGCATGTGCTAGGCTCCTGTGGAGACGTGTGCACACTGGCAGGTGAAAAGAGTTGGTGACTGATGGTGGCATGTGTAGGGAGAGATGCATGCGCTTGTCTGCATCCTCCCAGACTGACACAGAAGAGGAGCGAGGGCAGGGGACAGGGAACTGGGGAGAAGAGAGTAAAAATCAAATACTGTCTTGTATCATGTCATGTGATGTGTTTTGTGATTGTTCACATCACAGATAACTGAGAATCTGCTGATGCAGCACATAAGAATATGACCGTTGAAATAAAAAATCAATGTAAGGTGTGTTGGGGGGGGGGGGGGGGGGGGGGACCAGATGCCTTAAATACGTCAACAAATAACATGTGTTTGATTTACCTCAGCGCTCATAGTTTTGTACGTGAATTTATTTTCTGTTTTATTGTCGCTCGAAATATAAGAAAGCATCAGAAAGAGTATGCATGTTTATATTTCACCAGCACTTGACGATTCGCCACAAAATCATCCCCCACTGTAGAATGGAGTAAGATGGGCCCAACCTAGTACAGACCACAGTTCTGAATGGCCCAAAGCCCACAGAATTAATCACTTCCCCCACAGTCCTCAGTTAACTGCCATGCATTACATGGTGGGTTGGTTCCACATCAAGAGCCCATGATCCACAGCAGTGGTCCTCTGTCCCTTAAAAAAAAAAGATCTAGTAAGTATTTTGGAAGGCAAATAAAGCCTTCAGTAAGTTTGATTCATATTAAAGTTATGCAGTAGTACATCTCATTTCCCCCTCACCTAAGATCTGGAAATCTTGAATAAACAAAACTAAACCCTTTGCTTGTGGTCCGAGAAACCTGTTGTATTACATTGTCATTTTAAACAGATCAGCCCAAGTTGCTCCTGTCTGTCTAAATTCTGTTTCCCATATTCCCTCTGTCTCTGGCTTTCCCAGTCTTCGTTTGAACAGTTAAATAGAGTCTTGTGTGATGGTGAGTCATTCTGTGGTTACTGTTGGTTTTCCCACATGGGCTTTTTGTAACCACATTTAATACGTCCTGCAGGACAGTGATACGGGCATGTAAATCATTTTTCCTGTAAGCTCTGAAGTGTTGTGGGGGTTCTCCATCCAATTCTGCTCTTGTCTGCCAACTCTGTGGCTTGTGGTCCTTTTCTGGAGCCAATATATCGTTGTCTTAGTGAATCAAGTAGCGGAAGCTTGAATAGAACATTATGGTTATAATGATTATGAATTCAGCAGCATAGTAATAGGAACCAAATAAGCCCAAGAAGAAAGGGTCGATGAGGGAAACTTTCTCAGAGTACATTACATTTGATATGCTGGTACATTTCAAGGATTATTAATGATTGTAAAACTTGATGATCTTGGTTTTAGCTTTATTAGACTAGTTATTTAGTATCACTGGTCAGGTAGTTAGTTGTGGTAATAGAGATTTAATTCCTATCAAGCGATCGTTAAATCTATATAAGGATAGACTTTACCATCAATTGTTTCAGATGGATAATCCGTCTAATCACTTAAATATAGTCTGTTTCCACCAAGAAGTCCCCCAACAAATTGGTCAAAGTTAAATGGAACTTCTCTGTTACAAAAGTAATAATAACAATGACAAAAACAATAATAAATGGTATTGCATTTTAACGAAGTTAAATGATGCGGTTCAATACAGCAGTCATGTGGTTCTTTCCCAACGATCTCATTCCCTATGAATATTTCTGCTGTATTTCATATGGCCGGGCCCAACCAAACCGACAGCAGCATCACTCCGCTGAAGAGCAGGGGCCTTAAAACAAGCCTACACCTGGGTTAGAATGAAACCACGACATCATTTTACTGAGCTTCAATGTCAGAGCGTCTGTTTGCCCCCCCCCCCCCCCCCCCCCCAAATGACTATATTTCTTATAGTTTGGCCAGTGCATTAGTCTACATGTGGCTGATTAGGCTCTTTTGAAATCCTGGCGGAAAGACTGGTGAGTGCATTAAATAAAGCACATACAGACAGTGAGTCTGTGAGGGCCATGTTAGGATCAGCATAAATCACATTCAAAAGCTCCACTTTCTCCTCTAATCTGTCCAGTCACGCCAATGCACCGTTTGATGCTCACTGTGTGACCCAGATGTCGACTCCGAAGAGCAAAGGGGGCGTTGTCAGAAAGCGTAACACTTCCCGTAGAGAAATAGCGCCAATATATTCCCTGTGGTTTATTGCGGTAAGTAAATATTCAAAGGGAGCAAACGATTTTGTTACGATGAATAAATGAGTGTAAAATACCGAAAAATTACGACTTAGGTACCTGCAGTTCAAAACATCTGCTTAAACAGTTTCAGCGAGTAAGTTGTAGTCAAGCCACTGTGTGAAGTCGACAGCGCATTTACGATTACCCGGTCATGACCTATGACCTAAGACAGAACTTGAACCTTCACCATACTTTAAAAAAAAAAAAAAAGGATGCAGTTTTTGCAGTACTAAAGGCAGGACATACTGGTGTAGTATGATAGTATAATCGTCTTTAGAACAAGGAACGTAGCTGTAGAAGTTGTAACACTGAGTAACACAAAATCTGGACTTCTCACTGCATTTCAGTGGTGGGGTTCAGTGTTATTTCAGTAGCGTAGTAGTGTAAACGTTGTTCAGTAATATCAGTTATGCTGATTCAGTTTATTACATCACTGAAATAGAATGGCAGAATGAAAGTTCTACACTTTTTTTTTTTTTGCCAAAGAAGAAGAAGGAGCTCTCAGCTTCTATTCTGATGCTTTCATGTCTGCTGAACATGTGTAACACATCTGGCCTCTGCAACTGCCTCTCTGCCACAGCTCAGACCCAGCAGTGGTGCACACATATTGAATGGTTTGCTGCTGCCTTTTAAATCCATTCGCAATAATTACATCAGGCATGCAATGACACGGACTACTGAACTGCTATGCGCTGTTAACGCACTTACTTGCTGTTGTTGTTACAAAGATTTAAAAAAAAAAAAAAGAACAATTTTATTTCAATATATCTCCCATTGTCAGTTCCTACTAATTTCCTGGTAGGATGCGACGTAATCCTTCAGACGAAATCTCCACACAGGCCTGAAAAAGCCTGTCCTTTTCCGTCCCACTGGGTAAAGACAGAGGTTATGAAACTCTTCCTTAGCCGTTCTCAGTGCTCTCTGCTCCCTCTAAAGCATCAAAGCTCCACAGGATCAGCAGCAGCTGCCCCAGAAATCTTAATCAGTTACACAGCTCAGCGTGGCACGACTGCTCATATGCATACCAATGCATCTGCAACACATGGTCGAGCTACCACACATAGCAGTGACTGGGAGTCTGTTGTTGCAAAGTGTGCTATATTTCAATCATCTATGACCCGAATGGAAACACTACACCTTGACAAAAGTTTCAGATCTGTGTTTTCCTCTTTTGGGAACTAAAAATCAGACAATGCCGTGCCTATCTTCTCCTTTGTGTGGAAAACATTCCAAACAGAGTAACCAGTGTACAGTGGCTATGTTTACAATGATGTATGGAATATATCGTGGAACTGTTTCATTTCATATTTGAGTCATCAATTTAACTAACTAATTCACATTTTTTAAAATGGCAGATATAGGTTTTAAAGCGTAACTCCTGTCTAAGAAGAAGAGTTAACCTTTTAAAGCTTTATCTGCCAAATTCCATGTATCTGTGTGTTTTAAAATAGTTGAACCCTTGCCTTTAGCGTGACTCACACTTTAATACTCAACCTTTAAATTATGGAAGATTCATTTGCTCAAGATACAATAAAATGTGGCCCGAGGAGCATGATGTTTATTGTGGCAAACATTGCTACGTTTTTCTCCAACATTTTAGCGATATAAAGACTGGAATCTTTCCATTTTAAATCCATCAGACTTTGGAAAAGTCCCATTTCCAGGTCTAAGCCATTTATCTGCATTTCAGGCCATGCTGACTGAACCAGCCAGTAGGAATGATATCGTTCTTATTATTTTACTTCCACTAATCGAGGCCTGTGTAAACTGCCAAAGTTTGACTGAAACCACATTAAAAACACATCTCAGATCTTTCAGACCCTTATAAAAATATGAACATTTGTGTCTCATTTTCATTAAATGAAGAGCTGCAAGAGATTAGAGGTAGAACTGGAAGAAATATTGACAAAGAAGCGATTCAGATTTTGCGGTTTTTAATTCAGTCTTCATCAAACAGTGGATAACACAAGACATGCAGTCTAAGCTTATAAACTACAAATCCCATGTTTCATTGCCATTGCTGTTCAAAGATTATATTGAGCGTAACAATCCAAAAATATGGCAAGTAGATTTGTTTGGTGTATATATATAAATATAATAAAATTAACTTTTTTCAGAATGCCCAATAAATTAGGGTTTACAGAAATCTAGATATATATTTACACACACACACACAAACACACACACACACACACACACACTTGAACATACACGTGTATATAAGCATAGATACACATCCCAGTTAGGTATGCAGCCTTTGGCAGAGAAGTAATGGACCTCATTTGTCCTTCCTGTACCTTGTACACACAACAGTGTGAGGAGCATGAGGAGCTGGTGCCAGTAAGCACTAATTGACTGCAGTATTGGTGCTGCTACAATGAGGGTCTTTGTTGTGCTAGAAAACTGGCCTGGATGACAGCGTTCAGTTTTACCTTCAAAACTGAGAAGAGGCTGATTACTGTAAGATTCCAGCAGACTACGGGTGCCTAAGTCCAGTCCTGGAGATTTACCCTCCTGCAACTCTAAATACAGCTGCAAATCTGATCTAACGCACCTGACTCCAATATTCAGATGCTCTTGAAGGCTTTGACTTTCAGGATCAGGTGTGTTAACTTAGGACTGCAGCCTAATCCTGTACTAGGGTAGATAGTGAACCAGGACTGGACATGGGCACACCTGCAGGAGAGATACCACAATACATTTAAAGCATAACACCAGTGATTAATAAAAAAAAAAAAAAACAATAAGTAGAATGCACTCCAGTCTGGGGTTCAGAGATTACAGCAATTTCGAGTCAAATGTAAAGAGAGGATTCACAAAGAGTTGAGAATTCTCTGTGAGAACTGATCAAATACTGGTCACTTCACTGTGAAGGGACACAGTGAAGGCTAAACAATGCATGGTTAAAAAAAAATAAAAAAATTAAACAGGTCAGCGGGTGTAACAGAATGTCCCCAAAATGATCCCTGTTCTCATCAAATCTGATGAAGATTCACTTCAGCACAGCATATCTGAAAAGACATAATGAAGGACGTCTCCTACATAATGTCACATGATGCTGACAGTCAGCTGGTAGCTGGTTCTGCGGCTGTGAGGGTTTCATCACTCCCTTGGTAAAAAGCTTTTTAGGTCTAATGTGCTGTTCCGTCTGTGTGAGAAATTCCAGACCCTGAACCTCTCAATTGCAGATTTCCGAAGAAGAAGGGGGAAGTTAGTCAGGTCTGAATTTCCTCAGGTTCAGAGGGGCTTCCTGTTGCCACAACAGGGGGGTTTTCCACGGCAGAATATTCGGTCTCTGTGCCCTGCGAGGCATCCATGAGGTGGGCCAGTCCAGTGCGGGTGGAGTACTTGAAGATGAAAGCCTTCATCAGGTCATAGCGGTAGTGGCGGTGCACGAAGCTGTAAACCACTGGATTGACACAGCAGTGAAGCAGTGACAGGCACTGGGTGAGATGCATCGCCACGTACAGTGCATTTTCCGCTCTGCAGCTCAGTGGTAACGCTCCCAACAAAACAACGGCATCGGCCAGCAACACCGCATGGTACGGTGCCCAGCACGCCAGGAACACCACAATGTAGGTCAGAATGACCTTCCGGCTCACGTTTCGCTCCTGGTCCGTAGCCGAGGAAGAGGAGGGCGAGGAGGAAGAGGAAGATGAGGAAGCTAGGGCCCTTGCCAACAGCGCGTAGGAAACGGTGATGATTGGGAAAGGCACAGCGAATCCCAGTATCACAAAACTGATCTGCACTCCCACCATCCACCCATGCGGATTGTCCTCCGGATAGACCGGCTGGCACTGGGTCACCTTGGAATGAGGCTCTGTCACAGCCTGCAGGAAGTAGGTGTCAGGTACGGATGCCACTAGCGCCAAAAGCCAGGACCCCGCACATGCCACGCAGCGCGCGAGCCTCCACCGGCGACTGGACAGCTCACACAGCCGTGTCGCCACGGACAGATAGCGATCCACGCTCATGCACGTGAGGAAGAAGATGCTGGCGAAAAGGTTGACGCTGAAGACGAGGTGCGTGAGTTTACAGGCAGCTTCGCCAAAGGACCAGACCCCTCCTTGCACCAGCGAGCTCACCCACACCGGCAGCGTGGCGACCACGCTGAGGTCTGCCACCGCCAGGTTCAGGATGTAGAGGTGCGTCCCATGGCGACGCTGGTGGTGCTTGGCACGGACGTTGACCCACACCACCAGGGCATTGGCAGCCAGGCCAATCACGAAAATGAAAATGTAAAGTGTGCACATGGCGTGGAGGAGGGCGGTGCGGTTGAAGGCTGTATGACACATGTGCAGTTCCACGTGTGATATGTTCTCTAGTAAGCCTGAGATGTTTAGGTCGTTCCATGTGTTGAAGAGTTCAGGGAGCTCTCCCTCGGCGAAGCTCATGTTTCACAAGAGGACGAAGACAACTGCGTCTGTGGAGATGAAGAAGAAGAAGAGGAAGAAGAAGAAGAAGAAGATAAATTACAAATGATGTACTTCCTGTGTGGCAGAATCATGACAGTACCATCAAGCGAGAAACCCTAACGTAAAATTCGGCCTAAAAACACATATTCGTATTACAGCTGAGAGCTTAATGTCATATTAACCACCTAATGTGCATATATCAGAGTTTAAGCTTCCCTTTCCTATCAGTACCCAGTCGATGTGAGAAGACACACAACATCACGCTTCACGGAACTCTTATCCAACTAACTCTTGCCAAAAAACAGCCAACAGCTGATTTTGCCTGTTGTGTAAAAATGTAACAAATCATGAAACATTACTGACTACTGGATTGCTTTGTATGTCACTGCTGCTGTGCTATGTGACACTGAATAACAGAGCCAGCTGACATGTTTGAGTTTACCTCATGTCAAAGGGTAAGAAATGATGCAGTAAATAAACAGGGCCGGGCTCCTTTATCACTTGGAAGAGCCTTTGGAAGCCATGGAAACTACGACTGCTTCAAAAGTGGATACCAGTTTAACAGTGTGATCTTTACTAATAACAGTCTTCATGAATATTCACTATTCTCTATTACTATTCAATGTGAAAAATACAGATGATACTTATTAAAGGTCACGCAGTAAATACATACAGTAAAACAAGATGTAAATAAGATTCAGTAAGTTAATGTAGCTGAAATGATTCCTCATTCTCTCTACACTTCCACCTACCAAATAAGTTTAAGCCTCTGGATCTTGAGGATTGAAGCAATTTAATGTTTTGGGTGTTGTCCTGTTTTCGTAAACATTATAGCGTGATCTTTACAAGGCCTGCTTTTGTCACTGCGTGATTTACAAGGATCAGACCCCATGTTTTTCCCTCAAAGCCTCCATCTTTTAGAGCCTCACTAAGACCCATAACCTGAAGCATGAAACATGTAATGACACCTATGACACTCACAGTGTTTAGCAGTTTATCACGCACATCAAGTGTGTCTAAAGGCCTAAGTGTGTGTGTGTGAGAGAGAGAGAGAGAAATAGAGAGGGAGAGAGAGAGAATGAAAGAAAGAAAGAAAGAAAGAAAGAAAGAAAGAAAGAAAGAAAGAAAGAAAGAAAGAAAGAGAGAGAGTCATATAGTATTGAGGACTGCAGAGATCATGTCTGTGCTGATAAATACCTGTAAGCTCTCATAGGAGTCAACCTATGCGTCATTGGCATGGTAGTGGAATGGTGTCAGTGCATTAGTGGGTCAGAGGTCAAATGTTTTAAGAAAACAGACACCCTGAGGACCTTGAACAGCATGACACTCATCTTGAGTGTGAGGGATTTAAACATGACCTGCTCACAGTCACAGTGCAGGTCAAAGGTCTTTTGCACACATCGTTAAAATATAATAGCACAACTGTGTTCACACCACACACAACAATATGTGACTATCAATTTTACACATGAAAAACTTACGTGGATTCTACAACTAAAGACTTATACTTAACCTATATTTGCTGATTCAACTGTATCAGATCACAAAACATCCTTTTTTCTTTTAAGAATTAAATAAAACATAAATAAAAATGAGTTGATATGGTTTTAGTATGTTTGGTACTTTTTACTATTTCAAAGTAATTAGATACTGTGTAGTTGTTGTTTAGAAGCTGGACTTTGTACAGTTTTTCTACAGTTTTGGCTGCAGCGACACCTGCTGGTAAAAGTAAATATTTAATATGTATCCGCGAATTTAAAACGTGCGTAATGATTTGATGTGTGTAATCCTGAACATCAACGGCTGTTTCCAAGGAGCATCTGAAATTTGTTTGAAAATTCCTTTTCTCACATCAGGGAATAATGTACAATAATGATCGGACAATAATGTATTTTCCTTCATGACTACTCTACAAGTAGAAATAATGCGAGCAATACAACGGTGACGTATTTTGTTTTTTACATATTGGCCGATTAAAATCTCTTCAAGAGTTCTGAAAACTATTAACATGCATAAAATAAGTGTATTACTAGGCCTATTTCGGTTTCAACACTTCAGCGCAGATTTCATTTAACGTATGTACACACAAGACGAACATGAACCTGTGAAAGCTGTTTTTTTTTTTTCTTGTTAATTCTGTACCAGAGGCAGGTGTCATATTACAACCCGATGTACCTTAACGCAACGCTAAGTTCATTCATCACTTTTCTTTGTGCATTATCCCTATGGGCACATGAAGTGTTTCGGGGCAATGATGAGACGGCTGTTAGCTGACGCTGCGTCGTCATTACTGCATCCCTTCTGTAACGCGTAAAGCATCACTTTCCCATCATCTAACTTTAAATGGATGGATATTTACTCTTATTTCTTTTGTAAACTGAACCAACGTCATTTGATCATTATGCTCAGTCCCCCAGAAAATGCGGGCCCATATTTGGATAAACAGTGTGAGATATTAGTAGGTCCCACTCAAGTTTTAAAAGTGAAGTTTTAAACGTTAATCGCAAAGTTACGAGTAGTTTTAGAAACCGAGGAGTTAATGTAACTATAGAACATCAAGAGCAAGAATCCGTACATCATGAAACCGAAAAAGAACTGAAGTATGAATCAAAAGCGCGTATGATTACTGTAAATCAGTATTTTAAAAAACTGAAAAACAATGCTACGCAGTGATTTCAAAAGAAGACAAGTAGAATGTACAACTAATTTCCCAATTGTTTTAGGGGACCACACACTTTTTGAGCTCTCTAGAACAAGAAATCAAGAATGCTTTGACCTACGTTTAAAACTGTTGAAAGTAAAGTTGAATCCAACGATACTAGCCTATGCGTTGTCCCGATATTTTTGAAGTCTTCTGATGGATGTCGAAATAGCAGTGAGCACCCTTTGCACACTGACTGAGAGAGTCTTGTGCTCTCTGTTGTTTATAAAGTCCAGGCTACTCCGAGGAGGAACGCCTCCTGCGGTAAGGGTTTCATTGAATCTTTTCCCCCGTCGTTGCATCAAAGAAAACCGTGAGGTCAGGTGGCATGTTATAAACGTACGTAACCTATACATGTGCGTCGCAAGCTGAGACATGCCACTGCGCCGCGTACAGATTTTGTTTTGTCGCCAATGTCTTTTACAAATTCCATGTTGCAGAAAGGATGGGAAAATGTGGGAAGTCAGGTGCGGAAAAAGTAGCCAGATCCGCACGAGAGGAAAAAACAGGGACTGCTGCACCTGAGTTAGGACGAATTTGTCTTAAACCGTAAAAGACCAGAAAGTTAGTGCAGCTTTTGAAATAATTAATACAAAAACGCTTATTTAAGCAGGAATTGATTATAGTTGACCTCATAAAACCAGACAGATTTCTGACCAAACTTTACTTTTTAAAAGTAACTACAGATTTAACTGAATAACTAGCAATAACTTGCAACATAGATGAGGTCGCAACCATTGGCGACACAGCCAAACGACTCCGCCGCCGCTACTGGGATTCGTTCGTTCGCTCGCACAGGTTGTTCCTGCAGAAACCTCAAGAGACTCAACCCATCCGTATTTTCATTATGAAAGTAGCCCACCCAATAACGACAAAGCTCACTGCTTAAGTTAATCTTGATAAGAGTCAAAGTCTAGACATTTGTTCAACAGTAAGTCTGATTCAAGTAGTGCTTTTTTAGCAAGTGGGCCACCCATCAAAATTTGAGCCGAGAGATTGATTTACAATGGTTAGCTGAGCAGTGGAGTCCATGAAACCTGAAGGTGACTACATGTAGACATTGAGTTTAATTAGCAACCGTTTGAAGATTTTTCGTTACATTTGGGGTTAATGAATACGGAGACGAACCAGAGAACTGAAGTGATGCTGTTTCCCTTTATATGCGGCGGCTCACTACTCGCAGAACAACGCAACTCATTGCTGACATTAACAACGTCGCCACTTGGGGCGTCTATACATACGTATGTGTTTATTCACATCCGTACGTAACATTTTTCATTAGAATTAAACTTAAATGAAAATCAGTTCTTAGTAGGCTATTACGCCTCCCTAACTGTATCGTATTGTAGTTCAGCGATGGGAGACATGGATTTAATTCACGAGGAACATGACTTAGGTGACTGAACCCAAATCTTTGAGCGACTCAGGATGAATTTTGAGCAAGTAAAGCATTTGCGTCCAGTTTACACATTATCAACTTTATTTGAATCAGCAACCATTTTAAAAAACAATGAGTCAAACCATCCAGCAATAGGTTTGGTGACGACAGTGGCAGCTAATTGCTTTACACGTCTGACTGCGTGCAGAACATCGTATTTAAGAGCGGTTTGTTTGTACGTCAGACAAATGTCCTTCATCTGCTTCTAAACTTGTGCATCTACAAGTGTAATCGTTTAAGGATGGTATGATACCTGCAAAAAAAAAAATTAAGTTACTGCACGCTGTGTTTTAAGAGGGATGCGATTGTTTTTGCGACTACTGAATGGTGTTCTGACCTCATAAAAGACTGGAACAGATTGCGAGGTGATTATTTTGATTGTGAAAACGTGGCTGGGAGAACAATCGTGGCACGCACGGATATCCATTGTCCCTGCGTATCAAAAAGTATCACGGCAGATTTCAAAAGGCCTTTGATAAGCATCTATGTTCCCTGAAACTCTTGCCAGTTTCTTTATCTTAACCTTTTTTTGTGTGTGGGAGAGAGGAGAGAAAAGGAGAGGAGAGAGAAAAAAAAATATTTTGGAAGTTCATCTTTGCAGAAGCTTTGAAATGTGCACCAGAAGGTGTGAGTTTGGAGAAATGGAGGAGCGTGCATGCGCACGAGCGCGTGCTCACACACACACACACACACACACACACACACAAAACTCACACACACACACACACACACACACACACACAAAACTCAAACCACAGGTCCCATGCTGACTCTCCAGTTGTCTGTCTCGTGGAAACATCTCAATAGTTTAAGTTGATCACTTGAGGTGACATCCAAGGATGCACTGGATAAACGTATTTAAATGCCTAAGGTCAGGCCATCCTCTGTCTGAGTCAGGGCCAAGGGGTCAAAGATCATGGCTGTCACTGTAACAACCTCATTCTTGAGCATCCTGCTCAGAATATTAACCAATCACAGGCCGCCAAACCTTGGAAAAAATATCCATCTACAGAATGCTACTTACTCACAAAGTTCTTTTCAAAATGATAAGCATCATGGGGCCTTTTTTGTTTGTTTGTTTGTTTGTTTTGTTTAGTTTTGTTTTCTTCACTTGTAAGAGTCATCTTAAGCAGGTCTGTAGTAATGTTATTCTGATTTTTTTTTATTTGAGAGCTTTAAAAAGTACAACTCTATGATTATATACTTTACACCTTTACACATTTTCCTTAAATTTCCCTAATAACTAGATGTCAGTAAATAGAGACATGTTGCATTTCCCTTTGAATTTTAGTCTGTAAGTCATCCTCTGTCTGTACTTTTGGAATGTCCTTGTAATACTTCATCAGCTGATGAACTCAAACATTTCTCAAACATTTTTTTTTC
The DNA here is from genome assembly GCF_902362185.1 of Chanos chanos. Taxonomy (NCBI): domain Eukaryota; kingdom Metazoa; phylum Chordata; class Actinopteri; order Gonorynchiformes; family Chanidae; genus Chanos; species Chanos chanos. The sequence goes on from NC_044504.1 coordinate 2,648,891, forward strand.
TTTCCCAAGCAGTTGTCTTGATTCAGAACCAAAATGTTTGCATAGTACTCCAGATTTCACATGCATTCACATTAAACCACAGTCTGTGGAACTGAACTACAGTCTCTCTCTCTCTCTCTCTCTCTCTCTCTCTCTCTCTCTCTCTCTCTGTCTCTCTCTCTCTCTCGCTCTCTCTCTCTGTCTCTCTCTCTCGCTTGTTTTTTTCTCTCTCTCCGTCTTCCTTAATTTTCTCCTAGCTACTCCCAAGAGGATTATTTGTAAGCCCCATTGTTCAGAGTGGGAGGGGGTACACAGGGGACTTTCTTTCCTTTTGTAGACGACTGGTTTACGTTTATGGGTCTGCGTGTCTTATAACTTACAGTAACCTAGAAACAGTAAAATCCCCTTTCAAATAAAACAATTTCTCTCAATGAATGGTCAATGGGAGTTGGTCTAAACATTTTGGTAAAGCAGTGGGCAACAAAAACGTGGACAGGATGGAAAATCTTTTTTAATGAAGCCTGTAATCTGTTGGAGAATGTGTTCATTTGTTTGGTCAGACAGTGAGGTGGATTATGCAGGGGCCTGAACGCTAACCTGTCTGTGGGTTCACGGGCTCAAGTGGGCACGAAGGAAATTTCAACTGAAAACATCACACAAACTCAAAAATTTAGTTTATAATATTAATTATTAAATTATATCCTGACATCTCAGTCTAGGACAACTTTACCATGCACATCACATTCTGCAAATTTATTAGTGAGGCGTTTTGTTGTTGTTGTTGTTGTTGTTGTGGTTTGTTCTTTTTGCTTAGTAGTCTGTTTTGTTGTGCTTTGTCTGTGATTTATTTTTCTATTTTAGAGTGTATATTTTGTCTCTTAGGTTCCTGCAAATTAGTCATAAAAAAGTTATGACAATGCTTACCTGGAAATGGCTATATATGTATATATATGTATGTATGTAATGAATATATACATATATATATACACACACACACACACACACACACATACATACATATATATATATATATATATGTGTGTGTGTGTGTGTATGTCATGAGATTTTTTAAAAAAAAAGACATGGTCATTCATTGGGAAAATTCTCTGTTTGTACTTTTCAATCAAACTCCTTGTTGTCAGTTATGAGGGCTGTTAGAAATGACGTATATATATTGGTGGTTTTTAATTCTTTTTTTGTGTGTTAGACAGTTGGCTGGGTGGCCTGCTATGTTGCCTTTAGCCATAAACCATATGTGTTCACACAGATGTAAAAGACAGATGTTATTTAATGTAGAGTTTACTGCTTGAATTGTTTAATTAACTTGATCCAGAGGTTAAGGGAAAGGCCGTTTGTATATCCATGTTTACTTCTTCTCATCCTTCGACTACCACTACTACCACTTTGTTACTACTACAGACTTGGCTCGTTTTCTCTTTTTCTTTCTTTCTTTCTTTCTTTCTTTCTTTCTTTCTTTCTTTCTTTCTTTCTTTCTTTCTTTCTTTATTGCAGGCTAGGGGCCTTTGAAATGTAGGTGTACTGTATACACATTTAACAGTAGGTTGCATTTGGTTGTAAAAGTCACTCTGTTAAAGGCAAAGGAGACTCACATTTCATATGGAAGTCAAAAACTCTGATTTCAGTGATGTCATATTCCCTCTTGCATGTGTAAACACTTTCAGTGCTGTAGAATCATTCTTAACCAAAGCATGACATTTAGAAATGAACTGTGTAAAGAAAAAGAGAGAGAGAGAGAGAGAGGAAGGGGGGAGAGAGAGAGAGAGAGAGAGACAGAGAGAGAGATAGAGAAATATGAACCTCTGTTATGTATCTCCTAAAGACAGATGGATTTTTTCGGCTAGGCTGCAGACAGAGCGTGTGATGTTCACACGTAACCCAGGATGAGAGTTCGAAACAAGGCATTGAGAAAGCCAACTGAAAAGACTACCAATGATGTAAACTAGCTGTTTCAAACAGGCTTACAGTTCCCGTCAAGAAGTAGGGTCAATGAAATGTTAATATGCAGGTGCAGACTAAATGAGCTCAGCTCAGTTAACAGGTAACAGTGTCTGGATGTACTCACACTTTCACTCCGTTTGGCCTTCTGACAGCCTTTTGGTATCACTCAGGAATTCAGGAACTCAGACTAACCAAAAAAATGTAAATTTTGTGCATATTTTGGTAAACCAGCTGTACATATTCTTGATAATATTCCATAGGCTTGGGATGTTGTTAATCAGCCCAAACATTTTCTAAGTTCATAACTGGGATTGCTTGGATTTTTTTGCAGAAGACTGTGGTTAGTTAAATACTCCCAGTCCTTTAAAGCGGGGTCAACTACTGGCTTCACCTCAAATCCAATCTCCTTTTCTTCCAGTTTCCAAAACACATTTGCTCTGTAATGCTCTCCAAAGACCCAATGATCCCAGCTATACCAAACACAAACTTCTGGGACTCCAAAGCTCACCTCAGTGTATGTGGAGATCTACTGTATGTACTGTGAGTATGTAATTTAAATATGCGTTATGTAAACAGGGGTAATACCCAATCAGTTATTATACGTGACAGGCACATTCCTTTGGCTGGTTTAAAAGCCTGAAGGTGAAATACCACAAGTGGCAAAGGCTCAGAGTACTTTAAAAGGTCTATAGATATACTGTCTAATGTGTAATCTCTCATTAAATATATTTTTACTACGTTAAGAATATATGTAATGTATTTTTGATGTGTCTGAGTTTCTTGCCAGCATCGTTGCTTTGCCGTATCAGTAAACACCATTTCAACAGGCTTCGTTTTGATTTTTCTAATGCTGTGTATGGTGAATGGGCCCCTTAAAAGCATCCAGAGGAAATACGGGGCTTTAAAACAGTCTGGGTTTCCCCTTCCAGAGGCGGTGACAATTTCCTCAATGGCTGAGCATTGCATGGTTTTTCCAATAGGTTTCAAATATAGTTCAGCTGGTGGAGAGTGACACACACACAAGTTACCTGCTCATGGGAACAATAACAATTCCATTACTTACAATTCCCACGTTGGCAATATCTCAAGGGAAGTCTAAAAAATTCACTTCCCTTTTGAAGTGTCTCTCACATGAGGGCGGTGTTCTGCATAGACCAATTTGAAACACTCAAACACACACACACACACACACACATACACACACACACACGCACGCACGCACGCATGCACTCTGAACAAAACACAGTGACTCTGAACAAAACAAATATTCTTTAGAGGCACAATTCCATTCACTTCACTTCCAATTCACTGGGCCAGGCACGACAGTGAAATCCCAGTCATTCACTCAGACATAACGAGCATTGTGAAGCCACAGCGTTCTCATGACATTCTCCATTTGAATGATTAGGCGGCAGGATGTATTGGACGTAGTGAACAGGACTCTCTCTGAGCAATTCATTAGATGAAAAGGATGAGACAAGCTACTCCCATATCCATTTGTTCACGAACAAATGAAAAAAAATGCTTTTTGTGATTACATTCTATTCATTCTCCCAAATGTCTCTTGTTGCTCTCCTCGTTGTTCAATCGGCACAAATTTCTCCCACCCAATGGTCTGTCAGAACGAAGGCACCAGTTTTGCATGCTCAATTAAGGATGTTGAGATCAGATAAACAGTTTATTATTGAGTAAGGTTTGTGTCAGGGAGAAAAATGTACACTCCCTCCTGGGGATTTAACTACCGCCTTATGTCAACTTGGCCAAATCCATACGGCTGCATTCTTAACATCCTTCAAATCTACGGGACTTTCCTTCACTGCAGTTCTACTCCTGCCACTCCTTATTGAGGAGTAATTATGTTGCCTGTTGTCTCAAATAGGTTCATCAGAGTTGTTTTCTGGAGGAGGACTCTCTGTCTCACAGGTCTATGTTGCGTTGAAGGCTTGGAAAGATTCGTTATACTGTACTTTAATTGTAAGCCCTTCTAAGAATGCTGTGCAGTTTCATAAGATTTCTTGATGGAGTTATTGGTGCTACAGTACTGCTAATCCCACGGTAAAAATCACCTTAAGCAGTCCTTAAACATTTTCCAAGTTATCCAGGGTCACGGATAGAGGCCAAGGGCAGGCATATCTCTCTCTTCTCCCCAGTGCAGCCAAGCACAGACTGGGAAACATGTTTATATTTGCATTACTTTGGACCCAGCTGAGGTAAACTTCATTTTCTTTCTAATACATTTTATCCCTCCGAATAGAGACTTTATCCTTCGGAATTCAGAGTTATTTGGAACGCATACCAAATCATGCTGGCTCTTGAAATATATTAGAAAAATAATTATAAATTAAAAAATAATTTTGAAACAAAACAGGCCATTTTCAAGTTGCATTTTAAAAGTCGCTTCAAATTTTTTCTTAAGAATTTTATAGTACATATGTTCTGTACTTGTAGTATACTAGATCACATTCAAACAAACGTCTTATCATTTATTCATTAATGTTATTCACCAGAGCAGATCTGTTCATCTGACAACTGTTCTGTGTTTACACCTTGCAAGTATTGCTTATCATTCTTTAAACTAAAATTTTAGTTGAAGAAAAAAAAATCTGTCAAAGAATCTTTTACTAAACCTGTTTTGCATAAGCACATACAGGGATGGCAGATTCAAGAAGGGTCAGTTATGTGTATTGAAGCACCCTCAGTATTAATGAAACTTGACAAGATCAAAAAAAAAAAAATTCTGTGGTTTTGCTTTTTCATATAAACACCATGTGTGTCAGGGTGTTATTCCTGCTTCTTAGTCACATTTCATAAACCACGAAAAAAGGGATAGATGTATGAGAAAGAAAAAAACACACATTACTGGCATGGAATTAACACAAGTCGCTGTCGACATGTGACCGTAAATGCCCTACTGTGTTTTTCTTTTGTGCACTTCATTACCAGTGTGAGGTTGTATTCTGAAATCAACAGCACTGTGAACCCGTTTCATATTAGTTTTCAGCAATTCCACAATTTCAAGATCAAATTCAGGTACAACACCTACTTTGCAGAGCTAACTCCTAAGAAGTTTGTGACTGACATTCAATGTGACCTTCAGTGTACACCCATCAACAAACAACAAATATAAGAACATAATTACAGTGTATGAACATTAATGAAACAGAAAACAATGCCTTTTTCTCCCATTTCTCTCTCACACACTGTGGAAAGGTTCTGAAGCAACCACAAACAGTCCGTCCATGTCCATCCAGATCACTCCAGGTACATGGAAAAGAGAAATGGTTTTGTTGTCCAATACAATCATTTCTATGCACTTTATTGGCATTGATGTGTTTTGATGAGTTTGCTTTGGGTGGCTTAAAACGATCTTAGAGATGTTTGAATGAATTGGACAACTGTAACCCCAAACACCAAACATCTGCTAATGTTGCTGCTTCACTAATCATAAGCATCAGTTAAGAAAGCCCACTGCATTCAATACATGTCATATTTTTAAATACAATACAGAATAATCTTCTTAATACATGTTATAAACTGACAGGGCTTCTACTACACTTTGTACATATACTGGAGAATGAGAGGAATAATATGGAAATAATTTTATAAAGTTCATTAATTTTATGCCAGATTACAACATAAACATGATAAACATGCTTTTTGTGAGTACACTGAAGCTTAAGGAGATGAAATTGAAGTATGTTTTTAACATTATACTGAAGCATAAATTATAGCACACAATTATAGCTTCAACAGTCCCATGTTTCTCTGCAGATCTGTAACATCAGTACAGATTCAATACACATCAAGTTAACACGAAAATCAATAGTACAGAGATGCGTCCATTTCAAGCATAACATTAATATTTTTGAGTTGAGACACAGCTTAGGCTTCACAACTTTGGGTATGCTCACACACACGCGCACACACACACACACACACACACACACACACACACACACTCATTTGAATTCACATCCTAGTGGAGACCTCCCATTGACTCCCATTATCCTGTAACTAAAGAATGCTCACCTATCCCTAACCCTAACCCTAACCTTAAACAAAGAAATGTTTTGACACTTTTTGTTTTATCAGTAACAACAATATAGTTTAGAAAAACGTCCTCCAAGTGGGGACCTGCATTTGGTCCCCACTAGGCACTTTTTGTCAGATTATGCTATCTTACTGGGGATTGGGTCTTTTGTCCCAGGAAGATACCAATAAATGGTACACACACACACACACACACACACACACTGAGAATCCCCAAACCAAAGCTTTTGTCTTCTGTCAAATGGCATAATATTTACAACATCACTAACATGATAGCACTAGAAACATGTTACTGGTGCCACTGGGCTTTGGAGGAGACAAAGAGCATCTTTCTCTCTGGAATGTAAAGTGGCAGGGAAAATATACACACACACACAGTGGGCACATGGCATTCCAAGATGGAGAGAGCAATGCCCTGTCATCCCAGGTGGTTTACATTTGCGGGTATGTTCAACGCTTCACAGAGCCTTAGAAGCTGGGAGGCCATGACATTTCGTGCCATTCACAATCAACACCAAAAAAAAAAAAAAAAAAAGACTCATATGTTAGTGATAAGAGAGAGAAAGCATCTTGAGCCTGCCTGTAGGTTTGGTTTCTACCACACAGAAAGCTTGGTCTCTGCTGCGTTCAAGGCACGGTTTTCGAGGGCACCCTCCTGTGTCGTTATTGGTTCCAATGGGCCACAACAGAAAGAGATTGTACGTGCATACGTGAGAGCTGTAAACAACCGTGCCCTCAGGCAAACACTGGCGTTGTGGTAGAGGTACTCTTTCTCACATGTGCCAACAATATGGGAGCCCGTTTTCATGTGGTGATGAAGAAATGCAAACGTTTGCCAACGACGTTGGATTTTACGCGCTTCAGATCTGTTGGCCATTAGAATTCTCAGAGTCGAAAGAGTTTGCACTGTTTGAGGCTTAGGCTCACAAATGCTAACTCAGCAGTTTTAGCATTGGCATAAACACCTAGCATCTGTATCACCTTTAAAACACGGATACACTGAAACTGCAGAGGAATCGCTGAATGTTAACCCGACTTCTTTCTATATAAGCAGTGCATTCACGTGGCTGGTCAACTATCACGTGTAAGCACAAACACAGTTGTGGTAGTTACCATGTGCCCATGAGTCTAGTTAGTAAACCAGCAAGCATATGGTAAATGGCACAGTGGTACATCTTGATTAGTCTTAGTGGGAGAGGACACACCAACCGGACAGTTGACAGTTATTCATGACTTTCTGTGGAGTCCTGGAGGCCAGGGAACAAAGCCATGTCAGACACACAGGGTTTTTCTTCAGAGGGACAGTCTCATTATGGGAGAAAGCTGCTTTGATATACCGCAACTCCTTTCCTTATGGTATATCTCAGCTCATTACAGCATGGGCCTTTGTGGACTCTAATCCGCCTGTTGTTTGTGGTGATGACACCACTGTACAGTAAATACTTCCTTATGTCTTGCATGGGAAATCCAGATGTTTTGTATTTCAAAATGAAACATTCTCTGACAAAAAACAAAAAAACAAAAAAAAAAATTCCTTTCTTCCTCCAAATTTGGAATACCCAGTCGCAATCTGTAATTGTATAATCTTGTCAGTCTCCCTTTGAACAGCAGTCAGTCAAAGTGAAGCTAACACACCTTTCCTCCGTCACGTCTGAGGCCGGGCATGTTTCTGACACTGTAAGTTGTGTATAGTGTTGCCACATGACAGAGCCCACCTGGGTGTGAAGAGAGGGAGAAATTTGGGCATTTCAACTTCCCAGAGGAGCGCAGCCAAATCCTGGGTTACCAGTCACAGTCGGCAAGTGTGGCACAGCTGGGAAGAGGAAATGTTTTTTTTCAAATCACAGGATGACTCAGAAAAAAAAGAGAAAAAAAAGGGAAAATAAGCCATGGGAAGCCTATGAAATAACCATAGCATTCAAAATCACAGGGTTGGTTCACATTCAGATCAGATCAGAGCCAGTGTTTGGCTCATGGCAGGAATGCAGTCTCCAAAGCTGAAGTAACGTGCAAGAGCAACTGGACGGCTGCTGTTGGTTCAAAGCGTTACGCAACTTCTGGACCGTATCTGTGAGACTACGGTCCATGGAAAACTGAAGTGGTATTTTGCGTGCGTGGCTGGCACTCCAGTCTGGGTTGCACGCAGTTTTCCCTTGAGTCAGTCTGGTAGCTGTGACTAATGTAAGGGTGTGGTAGACCTGAAACCCTTGAGGAAACTATTGACACCCTTTAAACTGAGCGTCTCTCTGCCACCAAGACCACAAACAGAAGAAGAAAAAAAACGCGTTTCCTCTCCCGGCCCCAGACAGTTCGTCCTCGCCCTCCCTTATCCTTTTCTCATTCACGCTCTGGTATAACTGCCATTTACCGCGTAATTAGGTTCCGCAAAGGCAATGTCCCATAGTTCATATTCTCTGATTAAATATCCACATTACACTATACATTCCATCATTAACAGGGCATCCCGCCCAAACTAACCCCCACGCCCCTCCTCTCCTCCCCTTTACTCTTTGCAACAAATTAGTCAGTGTCTTGGAAGCGGGATTTGGAAGGTGGTTGGTCTTTCCCTGACACTCTCTCTTTGTCCTCGCCTCTCTGTTTTTCCCAGTACCAGGATTCCCTGCCATTACCCTAACCTAAGGGCTTGCCTGCATGCTCTGTGTCTCTGTAACCCCATTTCTTCCCTCCCAGCTTCAGTGCACAAGCCTCTACAGTCTGACACTGCACCAGTCCTCTTAGCATCTGGCTCCAGTTCACTCCTCCCTCCCTGCTGCTCATGCTTCCACCCCAACACCCCCACACCCCCACTTTTCATGGCCCGTGATGCCTCCTCCTGCAGGGTGGGACCAGCCTGTGGCCCAGTGGGACTATTTAAAAGGAGATAAGCTGTTCATGTCACATTCCTTGGAAGTTGGATATTTAACAGTATATAAAAAGACACGGCACAAAAGGAGGAAACCACAACACTGCATTTATATCGCTTTGGCTGGAGCCAGTGTCGGACACACTGACATAAATTTCAGTGTTTCTATCCTTCACAGTCTGTTGTCTATCTCCCTGTTTCATACCTGGACACTGTCCTTATCAGCCCAAATAGGCCAGATGCTAGCTTTTCATCTACCATAACACACACACTTCATCTTACATACAACAGTACAAGAACAAAGTTCTTCCACAAACTGGTCCAGCCTGTTACGAAGCACCCAGCAAACCTGAAAACAGAGCATTCAAAACAACAACCTCTCAACAATCAGTGACTTCTTTCACGGCCTGCCTCTCCGATCAACAATGTGGAGTTCTTTCGCCCCGCATCAACAAACACACTACACACAGTTCGTTCATTCATTCTCCATTGCATTAAATTTAACACTCCGTCAGTTCGTTTTAGCGTTGCCAAACACCCCCTGCTATTTGTAATGTCAAATCCTAGTAATGGAAATTATCCGTTACTTCATCAAACTAACTGTAACATATCAAACAAACAATGCACATCCTCTGTTCTGACAGGTCTGAACACGGCAGTATAGTTGAATTATATTTTGGACTTGTGCACTATTCAAAGACAACGTGATGGCAAATCTCTGAGCTGTGACGTTCTTGTTTCAGGATATTTGGCGCCGAGAAATGAAATGCAGAAAACGTGTTCAGTTTGCGTCCATTTAAATGCAACCGTATTTTCCCTTACATCGGCACAAGAACGAATGTTCTTGCATACTCGGCTTCTTGATACCACATCTTTTCACAGAAAAAAACGAGAACGCTCAACGTCGAGATCCGTAATAGATTTTTAATCAGGGCGATAGAACGACTTGAATATGTTGCATCGACAAATGCACATCAGCATTTTGAGGAACGTGGAGCATGTTTCAAATCAAGTCAATCATTTTATTTTAGCTCATCAAAATAACCGCAGTGGCATGTCCCTGATTAAGCTGGGAGCTCAAAATGTGACTGTATCAGCAAATCGAGACAGATTTCAAACAAATCTCTTTACTGAAGCTCAGAATGTAACTGGCATAGTTTTTCATATAGATGTACACTGCTTAATTAATTAAAAGTTCGAGGCACTTAGATATTTGTCAATAAAAATAACTTTCACTTCTTAATACACGTACATACTGAAAAGTTCCAGTAGAAAGATGCCTAGATCTTGACAATTTGCTTTTCAGAAACCGCAAACCCGAAGATGACATACCCCACCCAGTTTATACTTTTGTTGTGATGTCAGCACTCAGACCACCTTTTGCGGTAAAAGACTTTCAACGTGTGCTTTTAAAAATGGTTTTGAAAAAGAACTGTTAGTCATTATTTAGGTGAAACCTACTCTTCATACCAAGGAAGATACTTTAATGAACGTGAATCTTAATAACCAAGGGACTGGTAAATAGCTGTTTTATGTTAAAAGAAAAAGAAAAAAAAACAGGCATTTTTTGAACATTTGAAAAAGGCAAGGTGCCCCAAACGTTTGACTGGTAGTGTATGTGCTCTTAGATCCAGCCTCTCCAATAGTCCATCTTGAAGAAATGCGACGGTGAAAGAGGGAAATGTATGTGTTAAAGGAGAACTAGTAGAAACACAGAGCTGAATGTGTGTGAAGAAAGCATCAGGAGAGGCAGAGGGAGGTGTGTGTGTGTGTGTGTGTGTGTGTGTGTGTATGTATGTATGTTTGTGTGTGTGCGTGTGAGCGCGTGTGTGTGTGTGTGCGTGTGTGTGTGTGTGTGTGTGTGTGTGTGTAAATGAAGAACCAGGAGAAACTGGGGGATGTGTATGTCTTTCTCAGAACTGATGGAGAGCTAGAGGAATTTGTGTTAATTTTTTAAATATCAATATTTTGTTGTGTTGAAAAGGTTGGGCAAAGTCTCTGAAGCATATGCAGTTTTAATTCAGCTCTCTGAAGGTTTTATCCCCCTAATAAAATGAATAAAATGACACCAATTATGTGCTGTTAATATTTTGTGATAATACAATTACCCAGAGAAACTGATTTTTAAAGTAAAGTATTCTTTCCACAGCAGACAATTAGTAATTAGTACCAGTTATCCACACCCATAAATTTTTATTTTTAAACAGCTAATGAACTTAGTAATGATCTCATTGCACTGGACAAAGCTGCACTGTTCTGTTGTACACAGGGCTATTGGACTGCCGCTGGAAAACACACACTGATATTTCAACCCACAGTGAAATACACTCTTTGATATTTTGGAGTGTATAAAATTTTTGAGGAGTAGAATCAGCCAAAATCAACCAAGAATTATTGTCAGTATAAGGGAAATATTTATTAAAAATAAGTAAGCAATAGTGAAAAATTTGTTGAATCACAAGAAACTGGATTAGCTAAGAATCCTGTTTTAGTTGTCAAAAAAAGAGCACAGTATTTATTCTGATAGGTGATTAATACCACATTCTGCAAAACGCCAGGGCAATAATCTAAGGACTCTTCCTCTCTCTCTCTCTCTCTCTCCCTTATCTCTCTTTTGAGAGGGAGATGTTTACTTTTATTTACAACATCCTTTCAAAATAGTGTACAGCTGAAGGAATACACCAGAGTCTGTATATAATGTCTAGGGAATAATGTGTGAATGTCCACTGTATTCTCACTTTAATCCAATGTGATTTCTGTCTCACACACACACACACACACACACACACACACACACAGACAAATGTCAACATACTGTAAATTCTCAAATAGTGGCCAGGGCCTTTATTTACCTCAACTGAAGAGAGAATCAGGCCTTTATTTGAGACAGGCTATTATTAGAGACATGCCATTATTTATGACTTGTCCTTTTTAGTAGCGTATTTTGTAATATTGTAGTAATGTTTATTTTCTAATTTATCCTATAAGGTTTTACGGGTATGCCTACTAGTCGAATATAGCTTATACTGTACTGTATTTAAAGAAAAAAAATATTAGGTCTACTACAAGCAGTTTGTGTCAGATTAAAGGTTTAAAGGTAAAATCTGTTCCTCTGTTTCCTGCTCACCGGCCGACATGTCCCTACCGTACCTATGTCATCTAAAATCAGACATTTTTCCCTTCTGTAACCTTTTCCAAGTCCCGTTAAGACGTGCTGTTATATGAAATAACTCATAGGAATAATGAAATAATGGTTAGGAAATAGGATGGAGAGAGTTTTGGCAGTGATGTCCCTGAATATCAATAATGGGCCATTAAGACACATAGTCCTACAGCGACCACAATCCATGTGAGTTAGAACACTATCAATATGGTGTTTCTGTTAAAAAGTGAAACTAATAGCAACAGAATGGTGAGCATAATTACTGTATGCTGTTGTACTGATGTAAATAATGCTGTGGAAATATGATGAATTTAACACCTGAGCCTTTCTGTAATTTATAGGGTTCTTTTATTGCTTTTTTTTTACCTGGCCTGTGTTTGGAACAGGTCTTTACTTGCCCAAACAGGCAGCACCCCTGGCTATAATTCAAACCTGGCCATTATTTGAGACCTGGTTTTTATTTCAGAATTTACGGTAGCTATAATTGATATTTGACTAACAGACTAACAGGACCTTGTTAAAACTGATAAAACTTGATTCTGTTCACTTAGGCAACTAAAAGTTGGAAACAAATGGGTGTTTCATCAAGGCAGTGACCTTGCGTATCCATAAAATAACTTAGGAGCTAGTTGACTGACCACAAAAACATTGTTTCAGATACCACAAAGGAAATTGTAGACTGAGCATGCTCCATGCGTGAATCACCACGCTTAGAAACTAGTCTTTCTTTTGTACGCAAAACTTGGTTTACAGATGTTGCTGTGCAAGGACTGAATCCCAACTTTTTTATTTATTTTTAACTCCATTGTGTGTAATGCACGAGGAAATCAACACAGTGCCATAGAAATTCCACCGCAAACTAGTGTTTAGACAGTTTCATTACAGAGCGACGCCGACACACCAACGCATAAGTATAAATGCTTACAATGGCATAGGCCACTCGCGTAGGCTACGGCGGTAGGCTCCGCGTAGAGCCTACGCAGAAGTATAAATCAGCCTTATTAGCCATCTTGTTTTGTGATACTGGGCAGACTCACCTCCACAAATTCAAAGATAACATCAACAAAACTTAAATATATTAGCTGCATGAACAAAATCCATTATTTGCCAGCAAACTCATAAGAACACAAATCTGTGCTCTGAGGTCATTCATTTGACAGCATTTTCAAAAGCACAGGAGCACAACATCTGCTGGCCCTGTTTTCAGGAGAGACGTCTCAGGGCTCTGGCTCTCTGAGTGAGAGTGGAACAAATGGATGACAGTAAATCAGTGTTAATGCCCAGTATCCCACTGTGGCTCAGCATTTTAAAGGTCTGCCCTGCAGTTAACCTTGTCAAACGCAAGCTAAACACAGATGCCAATGGGAATGTCATAGCTGCTGTTGTCCAAGTGAACATGGGTAACTTCAGCGTTCATGCTTTTGAAAATGTTTGTTTTAGTGATGATAATATAAAAAGAAACAATTACCACAATTACAGAGCAGAAGTGCACTTAATATTACTACACTAAAAAAATAATATTTAAAAATTAATGCTAAAGATCTCTTTTAAAAATCTACATAGAACATACATTTATCACTGTATCGTGTAGGAGATTCTTGTGAATACATCTGTATTCGCAAGAATCTCCAGCAGTAACATTCCTATAGTGCCACCTTGTGGTGAAAATTAACAGCATCCATACAGCTGGACTCCAAATGCTGTTCCAGCTATGATGAAAGAGAGGAAGAAGGTATCAGAGCAGCAACTTTATCTGAGTTTTTATAATTTAAAGGGTTATATTGTCATAAGCCGTAGAAACAAATATTGGGCTTAGTTTTCTGTAGGAGACTGAGACAATAACATTCAGTGTTAACAAGAACTTGTCTTTGCAGCTTTACACAGAGTCTTGCAGCCCTTAAAATCCAGACCAATGAACGACACAGTCTGGCATTTCTTGTGGTTGTTTAATTCCTGGTTCCTGCCACTTTTTTTAAGATCCTAAACGCACTCCTTCCCAAGAGTTAGGAGGTTTTTTTTGGGGGGGGGGGGGGAGAGACACACCGAAAAGGCTCACTGAAAACTTTTTGCAGATGTAATAAATTGAAGTAAAAACTCCAACCCATAGTGAAAGTGTATAAATGTTAAAGGCCATGTGGAATGTATAGCCAATATTCAAACAATTAAAGCTAAGGGGAGGTATTGCCTAACCATGTAGCTAAGGTATGCATACTTTAGATGTCATTAAATGTATGACTGTCTTCAGATGAGAATTATAATCTGAATATAACGATCAAAAGTCAAGTTGTACCTACGGCATCTAAAATCAGACATTTTTTCCCTTCTGTGACCTTTTCCAAGTCCTGTTAAGACATGCTGTTATATGAAATAACAGTTAGGAAATAGGAAGGAGAGAGTTTTGGCAGTGCTGCCCCTGAATATTAATAATGGGCCATTAACACACAGTCCTACGGCAACCACAATCAGTACAACATATGCAAAAATCTACATAGAACATAGTGATAAATGTACCATGTAGGAGATTCTTGTGAGATTCTTCAGAAACTGTGCCATCACTGTAGAACATCAAGTTTAATTAAATGCAGGTCTGAACCAAAAAAAAAAATGTTGGCCTTATGTTAACTCGGCTTTGGAGCTTCAGGAGGGACCATTAAAATTGACTTGCGCGTACTGCTCTACACAGACTCTGCAGCACCCCCTGCTGGAAACTAACATAGTTGCAATAAGAGTTATTTTGGCGCCAGACAGCTACAGCTCAAATGGTATGCTCAGCTCTCTGCTGAGCATCAGAAAGTGAGGCCAAACACACACACACACACACACACACTGCCCCCCCCCCCCCCCCCCAAGAAAAGTCAGGACCATTCTGAACCCTTTGTTTTTTTATTTGTCCACCAACACAGCATTTGTTTACTCAACTTTAGCCTGGTGCCACCTCACTACAGACCAACTCATATCCCAGCTCTGAGCTGACTGTTGGGGGGCAGGGCTTTGCCCAAATGCTGCCCCACTGTTAAGCCATGGGAAGCATCCACATGCTTCTCGTGCACCTCTGGCTTCAGCTTGAAGCCCATCCCCGGATCGAAGCATTCAAGGAGGGGGAAGGTAAGAGCAGGCTCGGACAACAGACCCTGGAGACGAGTTCGCCAAGCGCTCAACATGCTCTCCCGCTCCTCTGGGGAGATGGAGGGCGGGGCCCAGAAGATCTGAGGTCCAAGAACCTGGAAACCGCAGTAATGTAGGATGCCGTTCTGCGGAGGTGGGACAGGTGATCCAATAAGACATCAAGAAATGAGACAAAACGTTTTCATTTAAGCTCACAAGCTTGCAGCTCAACCCATGCCCAACTGTGCACCAGGTCCAAACTCTACTCGACAGTACAAGTGACAGCCCATGGTTAATGAATCCCTCTCCAAAAATAACCACAATAAACTTTTTTTTTTTTTTTTTAAATAGGGGTTGTCATGTTATCTATGCCGTTTTTAATTGAATTTGTATGATTACAAATTTCCTAATGCATGAGGACCAGGTTCCTTACCTGTATTGGCCACAGTGTAACATTCATGTCTCCATTGACCCCATTACAACTAAACATTGATTCACAAGACCCCGTGGTGAAGGACAACATAATCCTTTTGTCCTAAAGAAAACAAAAAAAGAAAAAGGCAACATTTCTCCTGACAAAGTCGACATAAAAGAATGAGGATGACAGATTAATACTGAAAGATTCATATTGCAGAGGCTTTACCCGAAAGATTCCTTGGCTATAGCGCTTCTCACACGTGTGGGCAAAACCGAGTGTCAGTACCCGATCCACCCAGCCCTTCAGAACACCTGGAAAACTGAACCAGTACATGGGGAACTACAAACAAACAAATCAAAAGAGCGTCAGATGTTTGATCGCTAAGCTAAATGTTAAGCGTTCTACAAACAACTACAGAGCAATGATATCCATTGGCTGGGGAAACAGTAATTGCACATATGTTTACTATGGGTCTAGCCTTAGTTTCCGGACATTTCTCCTCTTTACTCCAAGACCTACGTGGAGTATTATAAGGTCTGCTTCGGTCACTTTTTTTTGTTCCTCCACAATATCGGGACTGAGACGCCCGTCTTGCCAAGCAAGCATCATCTCCTCTGCATAGCGGAAGTTCTGAGGATTCTTCAGCTCTCCTTTTTGGAAAACAGATAGTTCAAAAGTAGCGTCAACAATTTTTTACGGAGTTTTAACAGAACACTCGGGATCTAAGAACTGTGAACCACAACTCAGTTAAGCCGATTTGCATGCAAATGAGTAGTTAACAGAAGTACGACATAAATATTCTGATTGCCCTCTTACCGACTATATCTTCCTGATTTGCTACAGCTTTAAATTTCATTGCGTAGAGGTCAGACACAACCACGTTACAACCCTGTCCTTTCAACACCTCCACAGCGACGTCCTTCGCCGCCGCGCAGAAAGATGTAGCGCTTTGGTGAGCGAACACGATCAGTACATTCTTGGTTGCTACAAAATAATATTGAAAATAAACCAGTTGAATCGTTTTATAAACAAGACATTTAAATATACATTCATTGCTGGGAAATAGAATTCATCCATAATAATGAATTTAAAACTAAGAGAAGCAGCCTAATAAAATAGTAAAAAATTACTGTGTGCCTGACAGAATATTATACACGTTGCAAAGTCATATTCCAGACGCTCTCACCCATGATGTATAACGCCAAGAAGGAACTTCGGTTAGGTAAAGCGTTTTTATATGTAACACCTGTACGCAGCTTCCTACTAATAACCAATCAAGCGCAGCAGCGGCGAGACTCCCAATAAACCACCACACACGCGCACCGCTCGCGTAGCCTGTGGCTACTCACATGTAGGGGAAAATGTACCGGACGCGTCGTTTCCCAAATTCGCTGTTTTCGCCACTAGATGTCAGGACGTACCAGGAAAATATGATAGTAGATCACATTCATTGCTCAACGTTTGGCACCTTAAAAGTTAGTAAACGTTTGCGCTAAATATTCAGATATTAAGAAAAGACTTACACTTGTGTAATTGTTTAATGAACTGAATTACACGAAGTAATTGATCTGTGTTAAATCTTGTGCATGTAAGGAATAACTTTAATTTATATGTTGTCAGATGGAGCGCGGTCCTGACTGCATTAAGAAGAATGCATTTGGGGTGGTCTTCACGTAAATATACTGCTGAGGCAAATCGAATTATTTTCCTTCTAAATGTATGTGAGTCGGAGAAGTGCCATGCTCTGGGAAAAGGTGTTAAGCTACAGTTCACAGAAGACCCGTACGTCCTTAAGAGGTACCAGATAGGCTTTCTGTTTTTAGCGTCCCCTTCTCATCATCAAAAATAGCGAAGGGGGTGTGAGAGAGTACGATAACCCTCCTCTCCCCCTAGAGCGCATGCAGTTCGGACCACTGCAGTCTGCGGCGCTTACTAAATTCAGACTGCGTGAAAACAAACACTTTGTCAGAACTTTACTCTCTGAGCGCAGTGGTTTCTCAACACTTCTTTCGAAGGAGAAGCGGATAACTCCGATCTCTTTGGCTTGTACCTTGTAATAGGTGAATTACAACTTCAACGTATGGAGCCCGGGCTTTTGGAAACCCATGGAAATGTATGATTCTTTGCCTAGAAGGAGTCCGTTTTGAAATCTTCAGGGAGTCAACACGTGTGGCGCAAATATGTTTATTGGTTTTCTCGACCAGTGACTGTCATTACAATTGTCTGTCGGTAACTTAGAAACAACCCAGGAAGAGAGCGTCAGACGGATGTTACATTATGAGTCTCGCGCACGTTACAAAGTAGCTTTTCTCTGAGAGCTCTAAATTTCCCCTTTTTTTTAATTTATCTTTGAGAACTAATGTTCTCATTCTTTTCGTGGTATCACTTTTTGACAGTGCGACTCGCCATTTTCGCGAATCACTTTGAAAACACGAAGGAACGGACATTTGTGATTTTCCCAAAAGGATACTTTTGTGTACTTTTCTAACTGAAGGAATAACCAAACAGATTGTCCCAATGGGAACTCAAGGACCAGGAAGGAAAAGGATTCCGAATAGGAATGGGATGACCGCCGAGGAAGATGCCTTGAACATTATCGCAAGAGAGGTAAAAAGTGGTGACTTGCATGGCTTTAACACACCCACGTTCGGGAGGGTAAAGTAGTGAGCTGATATCGAAATTGTCTTCTATCTAAGATCTCGTTTAGAATGTTTTCTCATGGAAAATTACACATGAATCCGGTATTTCACCGGTACTTCAGTACAGTTTGTTTCAAGTCCAAAACTTTGTGAACGGACCTTTTGTATTAGCAACACGTGTCTGTACACATTAGTGCCAGAAAAGTTGAGGAAGTTATTCCGTTTTGACCAATCCGCCTCTATCGGAATACTGATATTCTAATTTTCTTATTGTAACATGTGCTGTGCCGTTGGAATCCCTCTTGACTAAAGTCCTGTTCAGGCAGTGTTGACATAGAGTCACAGGTGGTCAGGCTGACAGGTGCTTGTTGCCATGTTGTGACCGTTCTCTCACCGCTATTTGGGCTACTCTTCCTGCAGTAATCTCATTATATTAGCACAATGGTCAGAAAACCCACTGCTGTTTGCCTACCACATCCCTTGGTCATATTACCAGTAATGATTTCTTGTTGTGCGTGTACAGTACGTGTTCCCACTAAGCGAAACTAGCCTTTGGCAATTTTCTAACGCTAAAAATAGCAAACATTCGTGCATTGGTTTTCGGTCTTCCATGTCTAAAGTGTGGTAATGCCTCCTGTACTGTTAAAGACTTCACTCACTCTACAGTCACGCACTGACCACGCTGATTCTTCCTCAAAAATGCTAATGTGCAGCTATATTTGGTCCTATACGAGCTCAAACGCGCAACCCCTGCAAAGCACCATATTAACACAGCATTAAAAATCACACTTATAAAGTGTAAGACCACATAAACGGAATAATGAAGACTTTGCAGTACAGGCGACAACCTGATGCAATTCGTGTTCACTTTGCATCGTTTTATTTTCTTCAGAATAAATGAACTATGTAGACGCGTTTTACTGAAACTCATTTTAAAGAGACTCACACATTTTGTGTGTCATGTTCTAGATTAGGGTTAGTGCTGACTCCTTACTAAACTTCTGTGAAACAAGAGGAGAGGACCCTAGAACCCTGTGAAAAACGTTTGCAGCCTGAATGTGCACGTGCGCCTCCACACCGCGAGGTTAATAGAGCTGTGTTGATGTGCTGAACTGAAAGTGTTCAGTACGAAAAAGCTCAAACCTTGCCTAAAATTAGTCTCCCCCACAGAGAGTGCATTCCTCCATAAACGCGACACACGGTCAGATGTGTCTACCTGTGACACTGCGTGAATTATAGCCTTGCAGACTTCAAATGCGCCTCGTAAGAGAACAACTAGACAGGAAGTCGTTGCAAATTTGCATGATTTTCAGCTTTTATGCTTCCCTTACATGCTTGAATGCGATGTTAACGGTATTGCGTTTGTTGCACTCTAATCACACTTGTGTGTGTGTGTGTGTGTGTGCGCGTGCGTGCGTGCTTGCGCGTGAGTACACACGTGTGAAGGTTCTGAGTGGATTCTAAATCATTTATATTTAGCAGGGTTTAATGGATGCCCTTAATTGTTTTTTTTTTTTTTTTATCATTGTTAGAATTTTTCTATCTTAGTAACAGTGGAGGTGAGCTAACTTTTTTTTCCCCAGTAGACTGTATATTTTTGTTTTTCTTTTTAGTTATTATTTCAGGGTTAATAACTCTGTGAGAGCTGATTTTATGGATGGGAGTAGTGGTGTTGGGGAGGGGTTATCCTGGAAGGTTCTGACTTTCTTTTGGGAGGGACAGAATTTGCTTTATTTTTTCTGTGACGGTAGTCTAGAATCTGTTGTACATCTGTTCATGGTCGTTTCATATACATTCTGTTTAAATGTTAGCAACAGTTGCCTCTCTTCACTGATCTGTGTTCCCAAAGGCCCAGGCGTTTGGCTTTGGGACGTAATGAGCTTCTCTATGTCTGTGTCTTTAAATGCACGGTGGGCAGGTTCCTACACTGTCAGTCTGCTGACAATCTGGTATGCTGGCCCTGGTGAGCTGACTGTTTCTGTACCAAGTGCTTTAAAATTAGAAAGGCCTGTAAAGATCAGCTGTTGGTGCAGTCAGTACGGTGACCAGACCTAGAATGATGCTTTACGGGGTGGAGGGGGTGTGGTGGGGGGGGTTATTATAATGGAATGTAGGGAACAGGGTCACCAGGGAATGTGCGCCATGGAAAAACCAAGCCTCGAAGTTGACCTCCGGGAAAGTCTCTCGTTGGAGTTTTGATGTCTCTGACTTGGCTTCGTTTTTCTGGTTACTTAAGCTCTGTTTCTCCTGAGGCTTATCAAGCAGTGAAAATGAACACTGTGTCAACGGGTTTGTAGACCATGTGACAGGAAGGGATTCCCTGATGAGGAATTCCAACAATAGTCACTCGCCACAGTCATCTGGACAAGATCTTCCCTCTCAAGCTTTTGTTGAGGTTCCATTCTGTGTGGTAGCTTAAGGTATATCTGTATTCTGAACAACTTGTCAACACTTTTTGGCTTAGTTCAGCAGTCGAATGTTACCTTGAACTACTTTGGAAAGTGGAGCTGTTCTGTCGAGCGCACCACACGTAAGCACTTTCTAGTGGTTGAAGCGATAATTAATTGCAAAAAGAACTCTGCTCCTTCAGCCCTTAGAGAACCTACCGCATATCCCCTACACTCTCCCCCAGATCATCTCGCCGGCTAATCAAGTGCTTGATAAACCAGGTGGTCAGATCAGATGTGCTGATCCTGAGAGCAATTATATGTTTAAGTGACGTAGGGTCAAAAAAGTGAACTTTTGGTACGCACAGAGTAAACAAGCAGTTCCACTCTGGCTCGTACTTATGGAAGCTTGAGCTGGGCTCTTTTACAGCAACTGATGTGTTCTAGAAACGTCTTTTGTGCTGTAATGGTTCAGTCTCGCACACTGTAGTAATTTTCCTAGTTGTTTGTAAAAAAGAAAAAAGGACCTCAAGATAAAATCTGGGTAGGGGATAAGCTCTTGTCTGGAGAATTACTTAAGTCTGTCTCCCCTGTTTGTTCCACAGTTGTCAGTTTATTTGAATACTGAAATTAGCGTTTGGTTGTCCTTCAGAACAGCTGTGTAAACTTAGTTCAGGAGCTGTCTGTTAAGCTGAACTAGATTGCAAAGTGGAGCTTTTCTCTAGACCGCTGGCCCCGTAATGATTTTGACGTCAGGTTTGAGTAACCGCAATCTAAAGGCATCTGCTGTGTTCTGCCCTTGGGATCCAGGCTAACGACACTCGGTGATGACCCAGCTCGGCTGACACGGACCAAGGGCAAGCTTGGATAATAATCGTGATACCTGCCGACTTTAGTCTCAAGGAGGTTTTTTCCCCCCTCTTCCACTGACCTTAAGTGCCAGAGCACGACAACTTTCCCGTGTCACTATTGAGCTAAGTTTTCTTACACCTGTTTCAGGAGCAGGATTTCACACAGTCTAATCTGGAGTCAGTATCCTGATAGTGACATGGAGCGTTTTGTGAGGATCAAAATATGTCACTTCCTGACCTCTATCCACATATCTCCCTGTGCTCCTGTTTCGTGTCCTACATGCTTCAGCTGAGGGACTGTGGTATTCCCAGTGCTGTGGTTCTCCACACAGGTCCTTGAAGTATTGAAGTGGGTTAACAGTGCACTCATTTGAGTAAAGCACATCCAGCAAAGTGAGCTCAGAGTAATGGGCCTAAGCGGACCATGAAGTGTTTTTGGTGGAGATGTACGGCAAAACCAGACCGAATTACTGACAGTCAGGATAAAGTGTGTGTGATGGGGAGTTTTCTGTGTGTACTGGGTTTACTGGTTGACTTATTGTGTATAATGAACCGAGAGGTAGGTGGGGTAAAAGCACCACACACACAGAGAGAGAGAGAGAGAGAGAGAGACATCATAAAAATCACAGTGCCACACTTCCTGAGATAAAAAGATGATAAGGCTAAAATAAGAGATAAAATGAAACCAAAGCTACATGCTACACTGTGATTTACACATTATTTGTTCAAACAAATTGGAGCCATTTGATTCTAATGTTAGGACATCGTTCAGTATTTACCATCGCACTTCATGTGTGTGATCTGTATGCTTAAATAACCTTTTAAATATATACTGCCTTTGAAAAACTGCTCTGTAGTGTTTTATAAACAAATGCTGTGAGACTGTGTCAGATAGACGTCTCGGTGTGTTTTATGAGCGTAAAGGGGAAACCGGATTCTGACATGTCGATAAACACAGCCATTGAGTTTAGAAATTAGATTATGAAAGCATGGGGCAGTCAGCAATTTTGTAGTTCTTAGATTACATCGACTGTTTTTGTATTTTTGCCTTGGACAGGATGCGTTTCCTCCTTTAGAGTGATGGACTCATTCCGAACATAGCAAAAATGCGTGTTGATTTTGGGAGGAGTTCCCTTAAAGAGCTCTGTGTCCTAGCTGCCAGTCCGAGACCTGGCAGCTGCTCTTTCCAGTGGTCTTGGCTTTAAGCTCTGTTCTGATTGGCCGAGAAACTATTACTGTTTTGTCTGAGTTCTCCTTAGAGACGGCTAAACCCCAGATTAGGCTGCCAGTTTGGCAGAAGGTGTCAGACACCAGGTAGCAGGGAGAAGATGAGCACTCTGCAGTTTCAGGGTGATTAATTGTGGGAGAGAAGCATGAAGGCTGGTGGGGGGGAAGGAGAGGATCAGGGACTTTAATCTAATTCTTATTGTCATCTTGCTTGACTAAAGCATGAGGGTACAACGGCACTACAGACAGATGTATGTGCTATGTTTGGTGAGGGAGAGAGAGAGAGAGAGAGAGACACAGATGACATAGGGGCCTATCCATTCATTTACTTACACATTCATTCATAAGGCCCTCTGAGACGGGCTTAAACTGAAGGTATATGACTTTTTGACAGAAAAAAAAAAATTGGCTCACTTGGTCAGTTATTGTAACACCGTGCAGTGACGACGTGTAAGGTATAAATCTGATTGGAGGCTGTGTACCAGTCTACCAGTGATGTCATAATGGGCACATCCACACACTCTAGAATAAACTGATACTGTTAAATTCTCGGGGCAGATCATTTCATAGTGTCTACAGGCTCGTTTTCAGCTTCTGAAACTGTGGTGCTATGGCAACCACTGAATTTCTCAGTAAGCAGAGGGCTGTTTGAAAAACAAAACAAAACAACAAAAAAACCTGAGCATGCTGATTTAGAGTGTGCTGACACATTCTCACCCACCATTGTCTGTGCTTGGGAAAGAAACATTACAGATCTGACTAAGACTTTGCTTCTCTAAACGATATTTTAAACTGTAGGAGCATTGCGTCGGTTAGCCTCTAGCTTCCCTCACACTCTTTGTTGAAAACAGGAGTCCTCCATATAAGGATGTGAGTATACTGTGGGGTTTTTTTTTTCTCTCAGTGATGTCATCAGGGCCCATGTCGATTGTTATCACAACCGCCTTCCTGTTTATCCTATGCTGTTGGGCGCCGTCCAAAGTCAAGGAGCACCACTGAGTGGCTAAAGGCTCTTATGCTCTCAAACCCGATTGGTCAGAGACATGCCCTTTGCAGTAATTAGTCAAATGATGGGACTCGTCATTAAATCTATGTCTGACTAATCTTATTTAACAAATTCAGGCATTATTCTAAAATATTCCTGAAATCTGCCTGACAGTGTCCCACCAGCAGCAGTGGCTGTGTTCTTTTTTCAGTCAAGGTTGAATTTAACAGAACTACTTCACCCTTCACAGACAGTGTGACTCACCAGCCCAGTTGTGATTGGTCTTAATTTCAAATTAATTAATCTCAGAAATTTGGCCCCCAAAAAAGGAAAACATGATATGTTCAGAAGTATGGCAATACAAGAGACCTGCCAATTGTCAAAACCTTTCTGCTTTTGTTTTATTGTAATCTTTACTCTTTTGTTTTATTGTAATCTTTACTCTTTTGTTTTATTGTAATCTTTACTCTTTTGTTTTATTGTAATCTTTACTCAGGCTTTTTAAGCTTGCTAGACTCCTGCCATTGGTCGAAGCGTAGAGTTTGTAGCTGGCCTTATGAAGTCGATTGTCTTCCACAGAATTCCATAGAAGTGTGTTTGATACTTGGACGGGAACTGGAATTCACAATGCTCGGTGAAAGAAGAAGTGCAGGGCCAAAGGAAACATGCAGTTTTTTTTTTTTTTTTTTTGAGACTTAATATGCATGGGATAGAGGGGGAAAAAAATAAATCCGTAAAAAATGTTCTCTGTTCTGAGAGCCAGCGCCCGTCTTTGTGCTCCCCGAAGCCTGATCAGCAGCTTAAGCAAAGACATGAGCTCAATGGCAAATTTGCATGTAGAATTTTAGAATTTGTTTGAAAATGCAGATAAGTTCCAGGTGGATGAATCCACATGAGGGTACTCAGTAGAAATAGACAGCATGTGCATTAAAAAAAATATCCTCAACAAAGATATAGTGAAGGCCCTCTCACGACTAATCTTTATAAGCAGTATTTTTTTGTGTCATTCGCTAGGTTTTGGTAGTGATATTGTTGAAATTCATGTACTGAGCATTTAAAGGAGAAAGAGAGTGAGTCTATGAGTGCACACAGGCCAAAGTACTTCATTCATCTGGTTTTGCAGCGTTCAAGGTCACATTGTTTGGTGGAGGGAGTAGGGGCCAGGGGTTTACTGTGTGATAAGACTGTTTGCAGACTGTATTGGCATGTGGGTTCTGATTATGACTACTGATTGATTCAGTATCTTGCACTTGATGGAAGAATGTTCATATTTTGCACAAATGTTTCCAGGAAGCACACTTTGACACAGCTGTGGGACATTCCATGGATCAGTTTGTTCTATCTACCATAGAAGGATTTGGTAGAAAGCTGCTGAGTTCTCTGGAAAAAAAAAGAAAGAAAAGACCTTCTGATCGTTAGGAAAATGTGAAGGATCGGTTAGAATGTGCTGATAGGGATCCTCAAACCTGTTCACTGTGACAGATATGAAGACCAAGAGAGAAAAACAAACACTTCACCTGGTTTAAGCTCTCTGCTGAACTCTACTAAATCAGGGTGACATTTAAGGTTGGAGCCTGAAGGTGTGAAGGAGTCTGTACTGATTGATGAGAAAAAGGTGAGGTGTGATTTTGTGATGTCCTGCCTGCCAGCAGAGCAGTCTCTCACTAGGGCCAAGATGAACAAATTCCAGAACTTACCACCCCCTGGGCACAGTGACTTCTAACCTGCTACCCTGTTAGCACTGCCTCATGATATTAGAAACTACTAGAAAACATTATTCAGGTTGATACATCCAATGCTTATCAACCCATTGCCAAGCTATAGTCTTTAGGGTTATAAAATGTAGAATCTGAACCATGTAACTTACCTCTGATCCTGTCACACGCACACACACACACACACACACACACATGCATGCATATATACATGCACACACACACGTTCTCAATATGACCTAGTCTGGTACTCAGTAAGGGCTTACAAAACACATCAGACTGATGGCTATACTTTTATTATTTCTCAAAATCTACTGAACACCTACTGAGACAACCTGTGAACGTTTTAGTGTTATATCTATTAAAACACCAGATCAGAGAACAGCGGCTGACAGCGACTGGTGTTAGCTACCAATAAAAGTATCTTTAGAAATAGATCTGTCCTGAGAAATATATGTTGTTTTCTTGCTGAAGTTCTTTGAAAATGCAGTGCAGTCTTGTTTGTCCTTCTAAAACAATCCTCTGTTTTTGTTCCTAACATGAATGTAACAATGCTTGAGTAACTTCCTGTGACCACAGGCACGGAAATGCAGCACAGAGCATGTCCAGAGTGAGAAGAAGTGGTTAAGCAAGCAGCTTGACCTCACTGAGAACCTGTGAAAGACATCACTTTATGAGGAAGTTCATTGACATGCACTCATCCCCCTCCCTTCCTCCATCTGTGCTTTCTCTCTTTCTCTCTCTCTTTCTCACACTCACACACACACTGCTTCACTGTTCAGAGATTGGTAGAGTGCCCATGGTCTCCGTCTGACCACGGTTATTTTTGGCGTGGCCTGGAAAACTAGACCAGACCTACAGCTTTTATTTTATCGTCTGGCCACCTTATCAAACTCCATTTTTAGCACAGGCTAACTCTGAGCCGTTAGCGAGACAATCAACACGCCGGGGAGCCATGTTTTTAATGCGCCACGCCTAATTTAGGCGGTTGGCTTTTTTTTTTTTTTTTGTTATTTTTATTTATGTATTTATTTTGGTGGTGCCTGGCTTACTCGGCAGCCGGGCCTGAATGACTTGGACATTTTTGTCGGACCAGTCAGGGCGTGGCACACCCGTTATGTGGTCTGTGCTGATGTCATCGGCTTCGACTCACTTCCCTTATATGTACTTGTTGAAAACAGTTTCTTTCTTTCTTTCTTTCTTTCTTTCCTCTTTTTTTTTTGTTATATGCAAACCATTACATTATCAGGACTGGCAAGAACAGACTTGAACATTTTTTCCCCCTCATTTCAGTTTGTTGATTATGTAACTGCAGGAATATTAGTGCTCATCTCCAGTTCTTAACTTTTATCTCTGTACGTTCTTACCACTACGCTGAGTTTGCAGCATCTTTGAACTTGTACAGAGAACAGGTATAAGAGATGTCTACTCCATAAGGAATCACAGTAAAAAAAATAATTAATTAATTGATTAATTAATAATAAAAAAAAGAGACCAACAAAAACTTTTATTTGGTTTCAGTGTACCTAAGAAAGTGGTTGTTTTTTTCCATCTTCAAAACCAGTTTCCCCACAGGGACAAATAAAACATCTGTCTATCTATCCTTTACAATGATTGACAGTCCTAAGGAGCCTCTTACTGTGGTGGCTACAGTTTTAGAAACACCTAATTTGACATGTTTTTACTCTACCCCTCAGACCCCTTACCACTCCCCACATCCTACATTCAGAATGTCTCTCATCCTTGCATTGTCCCATCTGTCAGTTCACTAGAATGAATAGCACACCCCCTTGTGCTGGGTGGACTGGCACTGGGGCTGTGTGAACAGCGTAGGCCCTGGGAGGAAAGGCAACCTGGCACTCAGTCATGTGGTACTCTGGCCTGAGACCTAAAAGTCTTTTAGGTCTCTCAGCATTTGTTAACTGTGACAGGACGCAGACATGTACCCACAGAGGCTACCCATTGTTTTACGTTGGCACTGCTATTTTGAATGTGGTCTTCATATCAGCAGAGAACAGACGCATTTCCAGAGACTTAGAGTGAGTGGTAGTTCTCACTGTGTTTCAGTACAAATCTTACCAACTCAACTCACATCTACTCAGGACTTTTATGGACATTTCTATCTTTGGATGTGATTCTGTCTCTGTTTGTTCATGCCCAGCAAGATATTTGCCACAATTCTTTTGGTTCTAAATTTACCTTCTGGTGATTATTAGTCAGTACACCCTGCACATCAGAAACTCCAGTTAGAACAACAAACCTTACATACAGAGTCATCTATTACAGGTTTCTCTGACTTTAAGAGTCTTCCTATTATTTCTCTGGCCCTGATGAAACACTAATGTAAAAATGAACACTAAAGTAGACTCACTGGCCAGACCATTAGGCACACATGTCTCCTACCAGTTTAGACTCCCTTTGTCTTCAGAGCAGCCTGCATTCTATGGGGCATGGATTCTACCAGGTGTTGGAAACGTTCCAGAATAACATTGGTTCGTGCCATCACAATAGTATTATGCAGTTGCTGCATACTGGATGGTGTTACATGAATGCTGAGAATAGCCCATTATGCTTGTGCTGTGTCCTTATGTGCCTGCATGTGGCCAGCCTGTTAGCTTCATCAAATTTTGCCTTTTAACCTCTCTCATCAGTAAGCTACTTTCACTCACAGGACTGCTACTGACTGATGTTTTGTTGTTGTTGTTGTTGTTTTGTCCAGCCATCTCTGACACTGTAACTGGTCTTTCTGTCACCAACAGCCATGTCCTAGCCCACACTCATTGTGCCCACGGTGGTGTCCGTTTGAACACTAACTAAGTTCCTCAATACCCGTCTGCCTGCTTTATATGGCCAATCAAGGCCACATGACTCACTGTCTGTAGGAACAATCCAGTTTTGTGTGCCTCTTAAACTGGCTGCTACGCGTAGATTTTGCAGCAATCTTGAGAGCCATGGACTCCACCAGTTTAGGAACGGCACGCAGGAGGGGAAGCACTGACGCATGCTTTTGGTGTTGAGCTGTCAGAACTAGTTCTCCAGGCCTCTTGAGGACAGATTCACAGAATTAGGGTGCCCTGTGGATATTGATAGAGCCTAAGTCCATATAGGTCAGTAAAAATAGCTGAGGAGGACGGAGAGGCACAGGCATCTTCCTCGTTCTGTCCCTCTGTCGGCCCAGTTTGGTTCTCTCTGTTCTCTGAGGGAGAGAGAGAGAGAGAGAGAGAGAGAGAGAGGTTGAAGATGTGCAGGAATGGAGATGACCCGGCTTTCCACATGCTCTCTGTGACGGATATAATGGTTTATTTTGATAACTGCAAGAAGGTATCATAGACTCTCTGTGCACATGCGTGTCTCTGAATGTGCATTTGGTTCCTTTGCAAGGTTGTGTGTGTGTGTGTGTGTCTGTCTGTCTGTCTATGAATGAATGTGCTTTTGATCACGTCTCGATCTCCTCTCGATTCAACTCAAGCTTGAAAAGTTGGACGGTTGTGACGTCATCGTGCGTGCGCGTACTCGCGTTACTTGAGACATAAGAAGCCGTGAATATGTGGTCAAGCACACAGTATTTATAAGAGGCTCGGTGGGGTCAGGGGGGTGCACTCAAACACATATGTAGTTCTCAGTGGAGCAGAGCAGTGACTGGGGTCTTTGTACAATACTTTTTTTCTTATGACTAGTACAGGAAG
This sequence comes from Chanos chanos, assembly GCF_902362185.1. Lineage (NCBI taxonomy): Eukaryota > Metazoa > Chordata > Actinopteri > Gonorynchiformes > Chanidae > Chanos > Chanos chanos. Next base: position 2,677,918 of record NC_044504.1, read on the forward strand.
AGGTGTGATTCTAACTTCTGAGTGACTCAGTCCTCTGACTTCCTGCTTTGGTTAAAGCATGACAGAATAGCGTGCAAAGTTTTAGCGAGCCTACAACAAACATACAACATGCTTAATATTAGCTGAACTAAAGCTTCGTTTGAAACGTGGATGAGATTAGAATATAACATTTTATAGAGCTGTTGTTGTTAAAGCAAATCCTCGCCCTTGTCCAAGTTGTGTTAGTTGGTGGTGCGTCCTGTAATTAAGATAATGGATGTCCCGTCTTTTGCTTCATGGCATTTAAATGACAAGTTAGTGAACTGATAGGATTTTTAGTGTTGTGCGTTACATGGAAGCTGTAATTACCTAGGCGTGTTTTCTTAAAAGGGTTTGTAAAGTGATCGCGAGAATAAGCTACACCCATTTCATTCCATTCCATTGCTTTCTTTTGGAGAACTCCCCTAATAATAGTAATAGTAATAATAAAAGTCACTTGCGTGTTAGCGTTTTTATGTATAACTGCAAGCAGCCAGTGACGCCAGTACCCTCATTAGAATTTTTTATACGCGGTTTCATTAAGAGGCTGTTCAAAGGCCAGTAGATTTTACTCATTATCGCCTGGTTGTTAAGGCTGACAGTATGACGGACTGTGTTCACACTAAAACAATAATGCCTACACCTCCCTGTCTTCTGCACTGAAAGCTGCGCGCGCCGGTGGCTGTTGCATGCCAGCGTGCTGTTTTGAGGGGAAAGCTAGCATTATGAATCGTTAATTCGATGAAAACACTGTTTATGTTCTCAGGCACATATTTACTCTGTCCCGACCCTGTTTTCAGTTTCTTAGAAGTTGTAATTCTTTGTGGACAGGCAGCTGCCTCTATAGAAAATGCTTGTCTTGTTGGCTGCAGTTAAAGTTCTGTTGCTGTGTAAGCAGTTCAGCTGAGGTCACGTTGCCGAAGATTTTCGGTTGTCCTTTTGGATGACCCAGAGGGATGCACTCGGGTTCAGCCTCGCTCAAATAGATTTTATTTTTAGAACGGTGATTAGCAGATATCTGTGATAAGAACAACGCGACAGCGTTGGTACCACAAGAATCTGAACCCGATAACCCGATTCTTAGTTACAACATACATTGTTCCGAACCCACATTTGCAGCGGCGATAACTTCATTAGACTGCTTCTCTGTAATCTTGCCACCCCGTTAAGAAGACCTGGCGCCGGCTCGTAGCAGTTTGAATTGTTCTAGCACGCTGTGACCTGATTTGCAAACATAGTATTCGATTGTCCCTAAAGGAGAAAAATTAAGGCTTCTTGCAGGTCTTGTTCAGTCAAAATGTGTGGTTTTATGTTAATCTTTCTGCAGGCCCTGCTGATAGACCTTGGTTTGAATTGAATGACATGTCTGGCTGTCTGCCCAACTCATAGTCAAGGAACTGGCACGTAGATGTTTGGCTGAGGGTGTGACACGGTTCTCTGGCTTTAATCAAGCCATGTGGCATGTCTGATAGGATGATACCGTGTCATGTTTGTTTGTATATGACGTCAGTGACATTTGAGAACAGTTGTCAATCAAAGCTAGACTCCTGGCAACTGGATGTGACTCTCATATCTGAAGTGATATGAGAGTGATTTTCTGAATAAATTAAAGATAGAGGCACACACACACACCGATGTATGCTCCAAAGACCTTTAATGTGACAGACAAGCAAACAGATACTGTTAAGATCCTGAGTTAGGTTCCAAACAACTCTTGTCCTTTTTAAAGTGTCTCTGTCAGATGGGGATGTGTATATCATTACTGCTCTATAAGGCACCACCTTAAATTGAACTGCCAGAGTCAGTTACTGTTCAATAAAAGTGTAAATAGCAGTTTTTAGAATGACTTTCAATACGTACAACTCTTAATTTTATCATATGAATATGCTGGAAATTTAGATATGCACTTATTCACTGTAAAAGTCACAAACAACCCTCTCTGGCTAAACAAAGATAAGAAAAGGAAAAGTAAAACCTGAGGACTCAGTATTTTTGACAAATTGTATGTTTTAAGATTTTGTCCCTAAGCATAATCAGTGATGTATTCTTTAGGCCCGATCTTGACATTGCATTGAAAAGTCTACCTTCTGTGTTTGATTACTGTTACTGTGCACTCTCTGTATAAATGGCATGTCTCACTAGGGGGCGGGAGGGTGGCAATGAAGGGCTCTGATTGGTGTTTATGACCTCATAAGGAGGAGGGGCTTACTGTCCCACCACTATGGCACTTAGCTCCTGACCACATTTTGTTGCTCTCTGCAACAGGAAGGAAGTTTGCGCTCTCTCTCTCTCTCTCTCTCTCCCTCTCTCTCTTTCTCCCCTGCCTGTCTTTCTGGTTCTGTCTCATGCTCTCTCTCCCTCTCTCACATTCTCCCATAAACACACTGTCTCTCTCTCTCTCACACACACACACACACTCCCTCTCTGTTTGCTGAGACAGATCCTTTCCCTTAAAAGGTTGTGCTTACAGGCTACTGGAACAAATGTAACAGTCACAAACACACAGGCACTCTCACATACTAACACATGCACACACACACCCATACACACCCATACACACTCATAGACATTCACACACAAATGAATACATGTACACACACACTTAATAATAAAGTAGATCATTACAGCAGACCGCAGTGAATGCTGACATAAATATTGATATAATGAGTGTTCACACCTCATACCTTTACTCACATCACACGTTATACATGTAACCTCTGGTGGCATTAATGTGGAAAACGCACAAGTACAATTTCTCCAACACGAGTCCAAACACACACACAGAATAGGGCAACATAAAACTGTCGTGTAAACGGCATTGCAGAGATTTAACAGGAATCTGCTCTCAAAGCTGTGGATATTACTTTTCGAAGGAGCAAGTATCAGGCTGTTTGTCAATATTATTGATGGGAAAATAAAAGATATGACAGAATGTCGCTGGCATGTGCTATGCTGTGAATACAGCAACAGTAACTCACCCGTGAGCTCTGGTGGCTGTCACTCAGAAAAATAAAAAATTAAGGTGAATTAATGATAAACAGAACAGGAAAACATGAGATAATCAGAAAAAAATACATATTTCCAAAACACATTCATTACATAGCTGACCTCAGAGCCCTTTAAATCAATGAGAATACAAATAAACATGTATGTAGTTTGGTATGTGTGGGTGGCTGGATATCATTAAATGTGTTTATTATCGTTAAAGGTTTTTGTATTTTCAGACGCTCAACTGCTGCATGTGGCTGAGAGATGATGGTATGATCCTCATTGTGAATGATCTTTTTTTCTTTCTCTCTTTCTCTCTCCCCTCTCTCTGTGTCCCTTTTTCTCAGGCGGAGGCCAGGCTGGCTGCGAAAAGGGCAGCCCGGGCGGAGGCTCGAGAGATCCGTATGAAGGAGTTAGAGAGACAGCAGAAGGAGGTAAGACCACTCACACACACACACACACACACACACACACACACACACACTGTTACACTACGACCTGGGCACTCTTCCCGATGATCCAGTCAGTCTACAGTGCTGAGGATCTAACTAGGTCCAGTCAATCTACACTGCTGAGGATCTAACTAGGTCCAGTCAGTCTACAGTGCTGTGGATCTAACTAGGTCCAGTCAATCTACACTGCTGTGGATCTAACTAGGTCCAGTCGGTCTACACTGTCATTGATGTAACTAGATCCTGTCAGTCTACGTGGCAACATCCAGAACATCCATAAAACATACACACACGAATACATACATACATATACACATACAAACACACGCATGCATATACACATACATACCCACAAAACCCTGTCTCTGGTAAACAAATACGTAAATCTTTGACCTACCGTAACAAACTCGCCCATTGCAGATGAGCCGTGCGCCGTTGTCCAGTGCTAGTGTCGACAGTCGATGCTGCTGAAGCGTTGTTTAATTTAGAGAGGTCAAAGGCCGAGGAGGAGGGTAAAGGTGAAGGGTGAAGCAGTGCTGCACACGGGAGGACACAGAAGGGTGGGGGTAAAGGGTAATGAGGACTTAAGTGATGGAAAAAGGGTTGACCTCACACTCTTAAACACTTAACCTGGATCTGACAGGCCCCTCTGTCTCTCCGTCCACGGGCTCACGGCCCGAAGACCAGGAGACAGTCACAAGAAAATAGCATCTGTGAGTTTAGATGTTACAGTTTACAGGCATCAGACAGAATTCTGAAGTAGAAAGTCAATGCAACAACAACAACAATATAATAGACTGCCTGGCTAAAAATAATAATAATATGCACCGCTGTGAATTTCGGTCATTTTTATGTGGACAGTGACCAATCAGCAGTCTTTCTTTCATTCATTCATTCATTCATTTTTCAAGCCGCTTATCCTAATCAGGGTCGCGAGGTGCTGGAGCCTATCCCAGCACTCTTTGGGGCGAAAGGCGGAGAAACACCCCGGACAGGTCACCAGTCCATCACAGCCAATCAACAATCATTTCAACAAATCTCATTACTGATCAGAGTAAACGACTATGAAAGCGACAGTTTTTTAAGTGGTAGAATCAGCAGAAGTGCTCTGAGATTGCAGCCTTTTTTTCACTCAGTTATCATACAGTTATGAGTCTGAGCTGTATTTTCACAGTGGATGAGAGAAGCATTTTGACAGAGGAAAATTCAGATATACCTCCAGTCCCACTCTGACCGGTGGCATTCTGTCCAGCTCAGTAACCAATAGGAACTCATCAGCACACCTATTTGACGGAGGGCACAGCACTTCCCTGTTAATGTCTGCTGGTTTGCGGTGATAGTGCAAGGTGTTTCATAACATTTCCACTGTAGCACTGTAGAGTTCATGATAAGAGTTATCAGTGTAGATCACGTCGTTGTTACGGAATGCACCTTGCCTTTCCTCTGAACAAAACATTTGTTTTTGTTTTATTCAATGCGGATTACAGAGATAACGTCAAATCTCCTGTACTGTGTCTTTATCTCGCAGGTCAGGTGATGGTGAAAAGTTATTTGACTCTCATTTACATTGTTGATCATAGTTTACAGCTCACAGTGATGTAACTCTTGCTCTTTAAAGGTTTGTTTACTGAACGGGTGGATGGGTGTGTATGTATGTGTGTATGAGAGACAGAGTTGGTAAGTGTGTGTGTGTGTGTGTGTGTGTGTGTGTGTAAATTATATTTCACTATATTGCTCAAATGAACTCACTGTTCAGCTGTTCAGTGGTCCTAGGACTCACACAGAACCTCGGTGTTATGCATCTCAGTAGTTCACATGAGACACAGAAACAGCACAGATGACTCAGTGACTTCATACATAAGCTTGATTCAGCGGTTTGTGCATCTCCCATCATGTTCAATTCATCTCTGCTGTGTGTTTTGTCATGATTATGGCATATAATAGTAATAATGATATTAATAATGATGATGTGAAAATAATATTTTAAAGTGTTGTCAGGTAAGATGCTACCCAGGAAAATAAAACATTTTGAGTTTAATGCGTTTCATGCACAAAGGGTCCTGTATGACTCTCTCTCTTTTCCTCCCGTACTCCCTTCAGTCAGTCATCGTTTGAAATCACAGCGACGGTTTCTGAGGTGTTACAGGTTTAGTTCCCCTACAGAAGGGCAGCAGTGATACAGACCAGATACGTTTGAGATAAAGTCAGGGTACTATGGTCCTGAGTACGGGGACCTCAAATTTCAAATCAAACAACACAGGTGCCGCATGTAGGCGTAAACTTATGTAATGTGCAGACTTACACACAAACAACTCACACACAGTCACACTCGAGAGATTATACAGGGTCTAGAGTTAATCCTTGTCTGATCTCGAGGTGTATGTGAGTGTTTGAGTGGTTGGCTCTGTGTGTGTGTGTGTGTGTGTGTGTGTGTGGCTTTAAACCTCTCGCCAAGTCTTCAGAGGAGATTATCAGCTCCTTTGCTGGAACCTGGAACGGTGCTAACACCATTCCGTTGCTCGACACAATGCAAAAAAAAAAAAAAAAAAATACACAGAAACAGCGACTGATCGACTCTAGATTTGTATGATACATGTCTGCTGATGTTTAGTCTAAATTTGGCAATGCTTCACTTCACTGACTGAAGCAATAACTTAGGAGGGATTTTAACACTCCTTTTGGTCTCACGGTCTCATGTCAATTGGATACGTTTCATGCTGAACGTGGAAAGTAAGAGCGTCTCTCTGAGGAACACACAGACGGCAGTCAACAGGTCGCCTGTGTGTGGGTCTTTCGGGAGGTTTTTCAGCCCCAGCTCTGGCCGCTGCCTAGTATGGGAGGCCGGGGGGAAGCCCCTAATCTTGGCAGGAAGGCCAGAAGATGGCTGATGGAGAAGGGGACCAGGGTGGCCCTCAGCAGACATCCACGGACCCCTCTGCTGAGGAAGGTGGGCAGCCCTGTTAGGAGACTACTCTTGGGTGAGGGTGGGGGTGGAGGATGTTGGGAATGCAGACTAGCCATGTAATCCATATGGGTGGACTGGATGTATCATGCTATGCTCACGTGCAGTTGTTTGTTGGTTTAAATACACTCAGTTGTCTATTGATTCATGTATAGATCATGTGCTATGTTACCTAATACTGTAGTGGCTTGGAGTGACATTAATGACTACAGAACTTTATTATATATCTGAGTAGTACTCCGTGTAATACAATTTGAAATGACTTGTTTGGTGGCAGACAGCAGTTTCCTGTCAGTGGTTCACCGACTTTCTAGAAAGCTCCGGCAAAGCAAAGAGTAGCGAAAGGTCACTGAGTCGCATGGGTTTGTTTTTAGCTTAATGCTGTGATCAGATTGAGCTGGTGAAAAATGAATATGCAGGCCTGAAAAGATCAAATGCATTATATATATATATATTTTCTTATTGTTATTATTGGCATATGATGAAGTGGCATATTTGGAAAAGAATAGGTATCTCTGTATATCTGTGTGTGTGTGTGTGTGTGTGTGTGTGTGTGTGTGTGTGTGTATCTGAGCTACAAAATATGAGCTAGAAAAGTTTGCTGCAATGCACATCTTTTATGTAATGATCACCTCTCAGTGTTTTCTGTTCAGCTTTGAATAAGTTTGAGTTTGGTATAAATGAATGTGTTGTGTTTACCACTTGTGCATATAAATGCATTTGCCGCAATTTTTTGTAACGTGTATTTTTTTGTCATATACCTGTGAAATCCTGAAAGACAGAATGTGAAAGACAAGATGCAAGGTGTTTCTGTTCAGATTATATTTAATGAGATTAATCTGTGTTCCTGCATGAATATTACATGTGTTTTTCATTTTTTTTTACTGAACATGATTATTGCCAAAAGCGGTGTTTTACAGATCTGAATCAGAGTCAAGACTCAAGGAGAAAGATCTGGACCGCCATAGTTAAAATGCAGAATGGCTGAGTAAGCATACTCAGACACATCAGTGGACAGCAGTCTGATACAGAGTCACAGAGAAACACAGCCAGGGAAGGGTCGCTAGGCTGGACCGAGCTGTTTCCGGTAGATTGATGAGGTGGTCAGAGACTGTAGGTGCCCCAGGAAAAATTAAGAGCAATGGGGAGACAGAGGGTCAGGTGACCTGCTCAGAAGGGACCAATGAAAACGCACGACGACCTTAGGAATCAGCCAGCTAACATCAGCACCTTTAGAAAGCCTGTTGCGTATGTACACGGAGTGAATAGGCGGTCTGACATCTGGCTTGGACAGATAGAGGTGAACAGCTGGAGTGGAGGGGGAGCTAAGACAGGTCTGTTTAATAGGCATTTCCTCATTAGGAAGTCAGCGTGCTAAAGTTTAAGCAACAAGCTCAACAAACTGTTAGCAAATAGAATTATTGCCATGGAAATGCTTGAAAGAGCAACCCAAAGAAGCATACGTACGACTCATAAAAACAGTTAGGACTGAGTAAACTGCCTGTCCGTTTAGACAGTCTCGGGTGTAGTATCGTCCCATGCGGTCGCTGTAAGCCCAGAGGCCTTGTTAGACCCTGCTCAGACACTCTTAACAAGTTTGAAATAGCTACAACTCTTAGAAGTGGAAGGATCAGGAGCCCGTGCATTATGACGGGATTTGAGTTAGTATGGGAGGGAATGCTTCCAGCGAACACTCTTCATCTTCATCAGCAACATGAGGTTATCAGTATGATCTGAAAACGAGGGAACACTCACCATTGCTTTGCCTTCGATTTGAGAATGTTTTTTAAATTTACAACAACATCCACTGTGATTTCAAACGCCAGTGAGGGTCGATGAAAAACTTTGTTGTGAAGCTGTATTTTGATACTGTTTTCAATAAGGACAGAATGCTGTATAGCGCCGTTTCACTGTGAACTGATTTATTTTCATAGTGGTTTCTTACGCTGTATTGTCCGTTACAATCTCAACTTTAGTTTTCAAATGGTAAACTGATAAACATTTACAATCCAACGCTACAGCTTCATCTGCTGGAGACAAATATATCTGTTACGTTGTAATGGAGATTTTCTTTTCATATAACTTGTATCAGCACTCGTTCAGCATAATTATAGATATATACCAGTGTGTTGTGTTTCAGTGCTGTGGAGAAGATAAAACCAAATTTCCCAAAGTTACTCAGGGAATATGGAGTAATATGTCATGTGATTGTACTGTTATTGCTTTAGGTCAGCACTATATCCAATTAATAATAAACTGATGAGAGTCGGTATGAGTGGGGTGGTTTGAGATTCTAGAATGACTGGGTCATAGGTCAAAGTTCTGTTATCAGGAGTCAGAGAGAGGCATTTGTTGTCTTTTCATCAGACGAGTTTGCTTAATGGACCATTCTGCAGGACAATAAAGATAGGCTTCCCTGGTATCACTCATATCTGTATTCAAATTTAGAATGGAAGGCTCTCACAGGAAGCGTTGTATGTATTAAATAATAGATAAGGAATATGAATGAGTGTTGTCACATTACTGAAGCTCATATCTAGGTCATTGCATATCTGCAAATGCATTCTTTTTTTTTTCTTTTTCTTTCTTTTTTCTTTTTTTTTTTTTTTTGTATAGACTGTATTCCTTCAGTATTGGCAGAGTCAATGTCAGCAGAGCAATTTCCAGCTGTCTTTAGACACTGTGCAGTATTCTGTAAAGATTTGTTGAGAAACCGTATCTGTGATCAGACCAGTTTGTGGAGACATGCTGAAAAGCAGTCATACCACACTTAATACCACAGTTAATATGTCAACTGAAACTTCAAACTGTCATCAAGAGAATCCAAGTTGTTCCAGAGACCAGGTTGCAGTTTCTCTTTGGGCTGCTCCAGTTTCCCATATATCATCAGGACAATGGAAAGTGCAGTGAATCTTTGGTCCATGCAGGTGACTGACAGGGGGCAGTTTATTAGAGGAGGAAGTGCCACTGAGTTCTGGGACCGGAGACCCTGGTGGTGAATCAGAACTTTCTCTTAATACCATAAACCCTGTTCACTTTCCTGTTTAACTGTACTGATGTTTCAGGCTGTCAGGTCACTTTACCTCCGTATTATTCATTCAAGTGATATTCCACGCTGAGAGGGTAAGGTTAAACCAGCCTGGCCAGACTGCTGTTAAACTTTTAAAGTTTCTGCTCAGGTACTGGAGGTGACCTGATGACCTTTGATCTTTTGGTCTGTAATTTAAACATGTTATGAATGTTCTGAGTTGTCCACAATGCAGAATTTCAGCCTTTCTTTTGTCTGGTACTATGCTTTTTATCACCTCTGTTTTGCCTTTTCTTTTGTTTACATATAGCCTGCTGCTTTAATCTCTCTCTCTCTCATATTCTCTTTCTTTCTCTCTCTCTCTCTCTCTCTCTCTCTCTCTCTGTCTGTGCCTTTCTGCTGTGGTCTTGCCTCCCGTTTCCTGTTCTCCTGATGCTTTGTGCATTCCTGTTCTCCTGATGCTTTGTGCATTCCTGCGCTGTAGATTTACCAGGTCCAGAAGGTAGGATGCTCCTCATCTTTATGAACTACCACTGACTCACACTTTAGTCTTTTTACCTCACAGAACGAGACAGCCACAGGCGCGTGTGACCAGTCAGACTAGACAGATGAATTTAGCACAGCTGAAATGAGATCTGTAACTGTTATTTCTATTCTGTCAGATTTCTGTTGGTAGATTATCACCGGGTTCAGGGATATTCCTGTTACCAAGTTTTCCATTTCTCAGTCTCAGTTTTTGTGCTTCCAGAACGTCACAGTCTTATCCTTTCCCTCTTCCTGCCCTGTCTCCTCTCCTCCTCCATCTCTCTCTCCCCAGAAATATTATGGTCTGGACAACAAATGGGGAGACATTGAACAGTGGATGGTACTGTGTGACTCACTGAACTTTTAATGGATATTAGAAAACTAACAGAGAAAGGGAAAAAAACCCTCTGCCATCACAGCTAACCGTGATCTCTGTCCTTTTGAGTGTTTGAAGAGATATCAGAATGGTTGCTTGTGGACTTGAGCGTGTGTTTTTATTTTTGGTTCTCTGATTAAAAAAAAAAAAGATAATAATAATGGCTTGGCTGTGATCCAGCTGGCCATGTGTTATTGCACGGTTGTATCATCTGTGGTCACGCTCCCTGTCATTGTAAAGCTACGCTCAGTGAAGCTAAATGAGTGAGTACGCCCAGATGTGTTCTTTTGCCTGGCACTGTAACGGAGCCCCTACAATGAAACAGTGAGGACTTCATACATAGTGGAGGAAGTAACTCCTAACAGCTACTAGACTGAAGAGACCACACGGTGTGGGGTGGATTTTCTGCTCCGATTGTGGCATGTTCCGCACGGCTAGTAAAAGGGGAAAAAAAAAAGAAAGAAAGAAGGGAGGGGCATGCCATGCTGTTTACTCCTCCTTTGCATGGTTCATTGTGGCAGTAACATGCAGGAGTGTTTTTAATGCATGAAAAGACCTTTCTGTGCATGTGTGTGGTTTTTACGGTGTGCTGTGAGACATGGCTCTGGACTGAGAAAAGACTGACTGGACTTGGGCGTCTTTGTGTCTTTATCTCTGTCCTGTCTGTGTTTTCCCTCCATTTTATCCTCTGACCCCTCATCTTCTCCTGTCTGCTTTTTTTTTTTTTCTTTTTTGTCTGTCCCTGAAGGAGGACAGTGAGAAGTACAATCGGCACTCACGGAGACTTGCCTCGGTCTGTATCTCCTCCTTCCCCTCTCTTTTTCCTTTTCTCTCTCTCGCTTTCTCACTGGATCCAGTTTATCCTTAAACATCCACTGGTTGCCGTTAGAAACAGCCTTTTCTGAAACCTTTAATTCAACCCATAGTCATAATTAGGATAACCCACAGAACAAGCACCGTATTCCCAGTTTCAAATGAATCTGCCCAGGAAGTTTGCATTTGTCGTCACTGTGACACTACACAGCTGCTGCACAAAGTCACTGCGTGTGTGTGTGTGTGTGTGTGTGTGTGTGGGAGGCACCCTGTCTCACTGCTAGATGTGATCTCCACCTGTCTCTGTCTCTTTTCTCTGCCTCAGGTGTCAGATGATGATGAACGGATGTCAGTTGGGAGCAGGAGCAGTTTTCGGGTCAGTATTGTTCGCCACCCAGTTATTAACATCCTGCGAAAAACCCTTCTTAACGCTGGTAAAAAGGAGGAATGGAGTTGGTGGGCTTGGTGGTGGTCCAGGTGGTGGTGGGGGGGTGTATGTATCTGTGATTGTGATTGGGTGGATGCAGCAGGTGGATGTCCTAACCGCTGTCACAGAGCTTTTGTTTTTCTGTGTGCAGTCGGATTTGGATGCTGTGGGAGCGTATGGTGGGGTAAGGGTGATTTTCCTCCAAAAAACACCTGACGCCTCTAACTTTTCCTTCAGTCTGGTTATGTTACTAATTGCCTGCCACACCTGCTTGGTTAGAGAGGTGTGCTAGAACTAACCCAGACTAATGAATGTACTGGTATGGCAGTGTGAACTGTTGGCAAACCCATTACGGTATGCTTTGTATGGGTCAGTTTTCGTGTGAGTTGCTCACAGACGTTTGTAGACCAGTTTCTCTTTGAAGCCTTTTCTTCAGAAGAAACAAATCAATGTATGCCCCAGGCCTTAGAGGAGGATTAAGCTTGATTTTTCAAAAGTGACTGAACCTTGTTTTGATCTGTTGAAAGTACTTTCAGTTGTTTTGTTTGCAGAAACTGAAAAAAGTGAACAGATAAATATAGTAAATGGTCAATTATACTAAAGAAAGCTCTCCATTTAGGTCATATAGACCATCCCATTTCCTCATGAAGTCTGGTTTCACTACAGAGAAGCATACAGATCCCATACAGTTGCCATTCACAAACCTGTTTTATTATCACAAGTCTAAAATGAAAGTGGGTAATGCCATATCAGATTTAGTCTGAATCAGACAGTCACGTCAGAGGTCTCGGATGCTTGTGAACTAAATCACTTCAGTTACAATGAAGGAAACCCTTCACCTGAAGTCATATAGTTTCTTCATTCCTCGTGTACCGTCAAATCTGGTTTCACTTAAGAGAATCTGGTCAATCCTGTGCAGTTACCATTCACAAAACTATTTTATTATCACAAGTCTAAAATGAAAGTTATGCCAGATCTGGTCGTAGTAATGTGGTCACCATGACGTGGTCAAGCATTAGACCAAGGCTGCCACATTGCATTACCCAGTATCAGATCCGGTTTAATGAATATTTATTTAGCATTTTAGAAAACACCTCCTAAGTGTTCTGTTCTGGACTGTTCAAGCAGGAATTTCGTCAAGCAAAAAGAAGAGTTTTTTTCTTTCTTTTTGTATTCGTATTCTGTACGTGGACAAGTAGGTTCTCGTTTGCGTAACATCAGCATGTTGAAGTGAATTAACGTGCACTCCAGGTGTGTTCCCGTGGTGGTTTTCCGTGGTGGTTTTCCGCAGTGTTTTCCAGTATCCGATGAACACTCCATCCATCCATTTGGTTTTATTTTATTTTGTTTTGTTTTTTTGAAGCTCCCTCAGGTTTCATCTTCACACTCGCATAAGAAGTCCAAGAAGAAGAAGAAGAAGCATTCTTCTAAACCTGTAGGTCCTGCAGAAGGAAACTGTAGACGACATTTTACACCCCCGATGTCTTTTAACGCTGTCATTGTTTTTTCTTTCCTCTTTTTCATGTTTTCTTTTTTTTTCCCCCTTGTCCCACAGAGCAACGGCTATGACGATGATTACAGTACAATATCTGGTCTGGTTGGTAGTTCCCCTTACTGTGTGATCCTAGACAGCATAATTGGAAACACGTCATGAAAAGGCTCTTAACAAACCTCGCTCACACAAAACGCTGTGTTGTGTTTTGTTTTGTTTGTTCTTTTTTAATCTGTGGATTGTTCTGTTTGTTTGCGTAGGATTTTACCGCAAGCATGAGTTTCTGAAGTGATAAAACATGCTATTGTGCATGACTTATTCTAAGAGTTGTTTTATTTTTCCATGCCAGTGGGAGTAAACTGTTACGGAGACTTAACTAAACATAAGCCCATGATGAGGGTGATATTGAGAGGATAATTAGCAGTGCGCTGGTTTAAGAGTTTTGAGAGAATAACGGGTCTTGGATTTTGGGCTTTTGCATGAGAGCCTTTTAGACGGGGTGCTTTATGGTAAGGTGACGGCCGTCTGTATCTCTGTCCAGAGCTCCAAACTCAGTGACGAGAGCAGAATGTCTCGCTCTTCGAGACTCGACCTACAACCGGTTGGTAGCTTCCATCTTTCCTGTGATGTCGTTTTTGGTTTTTTTTTTCTTCCGTTTTCTAATCCCTGTCCTTTTGGTCTAAGTAAACTGACACTGCTTGAGGTCTAGAAATGTGTTTTGGTTAAGTTTGGATTGGCATACTAACTTAGCCTAGATGTGTGTCTAACTGTTATCTCAGCAAACATTTAGGAAGTATGATTTGTAACTTTGAGGTTAACTAAACTGAGATTAATCAGTAACTGGTGAAGTGAATGCTTAAAACAAACAGGCTTGGCATGCATGTCATTTACTGTTTTTCAGGGCTGTAGAGTGTCAATTTTCCAAAAGCCCTTTGCCAATATTAGTAACCTATACCAATAACACACTATTACCTCGTTATATACCAGTAACACAGTCAATTGACTACAGTCAGTCATCTACCTGTCTTTTCGTTTGATCATTTCATGTCTTTTTTGTTATTCTCTCGCTCTCTCTCTCTCTCTCTCTCTCTCTCTCTCCCTGTCTCTCTCTCTCTCTCCCTGTCTCTCTCTCTCTCGCTCTCTCTCGCGCTCTCTCTCTCTCTCCCTGTCTCGCTCTCTCTCTCTCTCCCTGTCTCTCTCCCTGTCTCTCCCTCTCTCCCTGTCTCTCTCTCTCTGGCTCTCTCTCTCTCCCTGTCTCTCTCTCTCTCTCTCTCCCTGTCTCTCTCTCTCTCTCTCTCTCTCTCTCTCTCTCCCTCTCTCTCTCTCTCTCTCTCTCTCTCTCTCTCTCTCTCTCTCTCTCTCTCTCTCTCTATCTCTCTGTTTTTGTTAATCCCTCTCGATTTCTGTCTTTTTCTCTCATGGTTTCTCTTCTTTCCGATTCACCTCAGAGCACGTACAGTCCCTCTGAGATTAACAGCTGCAGTAGCTTTTCCTCCTCCAGACAACAGGGCCCCTCCTACAATGGATACCAGGTCTGTCCAACACCCCCCCCCCCCCCATCTTGCTTCACCCCTCTATTAGCTTTTAACATCCGTCTCCGATTTGTTTGGATGTTCTCTTGGATGATCTGCACTAAGCGGTGCTCTCTCAGACGCTTCCTGCAGAACGTTGCCTAGCGAGGGTTTGGAAAAAAATGAACTCTGTTTGAACTTTATGCTTAAAGCCCATGCCTTTTGGATAACACCTACACGTTGACAATGAGATTCACAGTTATGAAGATCTGTAATTTCTCTTTCTCTTGTCTGTCCAGCTGTCTCTGCTGCACAGCACTTGTAACTACTTTAGGAAGCGTAGGGTTTGTGGTTTTTTTTTTTTTTTTCTCTCGTTGTCTCCCCGACACCTTTTCACTTGGCCTCACTGATACAAGATACGTTTGAAATATCACATCCTCCTTTCCCACCAACTTGTCACTTGTGTTTTGTTTCCTCTGAAACATACACAGAGGTTCTGCTGGTCTTTTTCAGTGGTTTGACTGCTTTTCACCCTGCACAAGTAGATTTTACTGAGTGGTCCATACTAAAATTACATCCTTAAGTTCCACACTAAACTTAGAGAGATGTGTCACTGCACAGAGCAAACACACACAGTGTGACTGTGAAACAATCACTGTCTGTCACTGGAGACGAATTACATGCTTATAGATCACGGAGACTCTCTGGAGCACATGCGGGTGTGTGAGAGCATGTGTGTGCGTGAGCACGTTCGTGTATGATTTAAGGGTGTGAACTGAGTGTTGATGTCTTTCTCTTATCGTTTAGGGCTCTTTATATGAGGAGAGCCTGTACAGTGGGTCGCGGAAGTATAGAGGCTCCAGCATTCGCACTGTAAGAAACTCCATACCACTACGCCACGTGTGAGACTGCATGTCCCACTGCATGTATGGCCAGTGTCACGAGTCCTTACAACACTGGTCTTCAGACCACTAATCACTAACCCTTCTGTTGACTCGGGTCTGTGTTTAGTCTAAAGCCTTAGAATGAATTCACTGGTGTAAGGTTTGCTAAAGGACCACCTACAACTTTTACCAGAATTTCCTAATAGATACCTTAATTCAAAATTTTAAAAATTCCTTGAATAGTCAAATATGCTTTGCTTCTTAATGTAAATGTGCAACCTGCAAACTGCCAGAGGAACCTATGAGGTTTTGTCATTTCTGTAACCCAACAAATATTAACTTTACTAAGCAATTTATTGTTCATTATCAATTCAGTTTATCAGTGTGATAATTTGTACCATATATTAAGTTCCTCATAACCAGTGACACTAACAGGTTGGCCATGTGCAAGGAGGGAATAGTTTGTTGAGTGAACATGGAGTGACAGTGTTATCTGTCATAGGAGATTCAGTCCACACGTGGTCCCAGTAAGTTCATGGTAACCAGATACAAACCACGTGAAAATTTTACAATCTCAAATATCACATTTCAAATATGAATATTGCTTTTTGAAAACATTCCCAAAGAATATTTGATGTTTCACATACAGTGCTGTCTTTACTTTGCCCTCACATTAAATTTGAATTACTGATAATTAAAAATTATCGGGCAGTACACAGATAGCATACATGATCATCATTAGGTCTCCTGCTTTTGCTTATTTTAAGCATCGTGTAATGGCTTCTACTTTAAATAACAATTTATGACTCATCAGATTCTCTCTGATTTATCCGGTGAGGTGCTGAGTCCAGCAGAGCCGCTTACTAGGCTGTTTGTTGCTACTTTTACATCATTTGTAAGCGTAACTTTTAGCTGATGTGTTGCACTGTAGAATTTCAAGTGTGTGTCATTTAAGCCTGTGTGTGTTACCTGAACCAACGAGTTCAGAGGGAGTTTGTGACTGTAACTTGAGTGTCTCGCTAACCCCTGTGTGTGTGTGTGTGTGTGTGTGTTTGTGTGTGTGTGTGTGTGTGTTCTCAGAGAGTGTACTTTAAAATAACACGCATCAGATAACATTATCCCGTGTGTGTGTGTGTGTATGTGTGTGTGTGTGTGTATCTGTATCTGGATTAGAGGAATATTCTGGACTTGGATAACTCTAGCCTTCAGAGATTGTACCCTGTCTTTGAATGTGATGAAGCCGGACAGCGTGAAGCTGAACAGTTTTGTCTCAACCTTTTGTTAGCATGTTCAACGATAGGAATGATTATGGTGTGAAAGTGTCAACAATAACATACGATCTCACATATTGCCAATCTCTCTCTCTCTGTCCCTCTCTCTCTCTCTCTCTCTGGCTGTCTTTGTGTGTGTGTGTGTGTGTGTGCGTGCGTGCGTGTGTGTGTGTGTGTGTGCATGTGTGTGTGTGTGTGGGGACCTCCTAGCCCTCTGAGTACAGTGGTTTTAAGGGCTCTAGTTCCAGGACCTCCTCGAGGGCGAGCTCTGCCTGTGCGAGCCCAGTGGTGAGACTCTTCTGTCAGTCAGTTGGTTTCACTTTAACCATCCGCCCAGTCTGAGCAGCAGGCCCAGTGGTGGCACATAATGGGCCTTACAGATGCATTACAGTCAGCCCATTACCAGGGCTTCAGTTCAATTTTTAACAAAAAGCTGAAAATATATTTTGGTGTGTGTGTGTGTGTGTTTGTGTGTGTGTTGTGTGTGTGTGTGAGAGAGAGAGAGAGAGAGTTTTAAGAGTTTTAAGGGTGTGTGAATTGAAATGAAGCTGCGTCTAAATGTGTTTGGTGCCACCTGGTGGCTATTAGGAGGACTGCAGCAGCTCAGTGGCCAGTTTCCTGCGCAGTGCAGCCAGTAACAGTGGCCTGCCCAGGGACTTGGATCATGTGACCATCCCTGACCTGCCAGATGTGAGTGAACTTGTGGGTTCAGTATGAGAGCATGGTCGTGTATGGACAGACCTCTACCTGCCCTCAGTGCACGGAGGCCCACAGTGCCAATGACAGTGTGGCCTTGTGAACAGCATTGGTTAATGTGTAACCGTGGTATTATTTGCATGAGATTTTGGAACTATTTTTGTGTAACTACACAGTGTCCTGAAATGGCTGACTGTTTGGTGTGAGTTTTTACTGAAAAGAAATAGTTAGAATAGTTGGAGTCCTCTTGAAACAGCTCATATAGTGGATTTTTTTTTTCTTTTCGGCATGGAATTTTGGCCCAGCATACAGCCAATGTGAAAACCCTCTCTGTGTGATCTCTGTGTCATGCTCTCTGTGTGTGAGATCTCTGTGTCGTGCTCTCTGTGTGTGAGATCTCTGTGTCATGCTCTCTGTGTATGAGATCTCTGTATCATGCTCTCTGTGTGTGATCTCTGTGTCATGCTCTCTGTGTGTGATCTCTGTGTCATGCTCTCTGTGTGTGATCTCTGTGTCATGCTCTCTCTGTGTGTGATCTCTGTGTCATGCTCTCTCTGTGTGTGATCTCTGTGTCATGCTCTCTCTGTGTGAGATCTCTGTGTCATGCTCTCTCTGTGTGTGATCTCTGTGATGCTCTCTCTGTGTGAGATCTCTGTGTCATGCTCTCTCTGTGTGTGATCTCTGTGTCATGCTCTCTCTGTGTGTGATCTCTGTGTCATGCTCTCTCTGTGTGTGATCTCTGTGTCATGCTCTCTCTGTGTGTGATCTCTGTATCATGCTCTCTGTTTGTGATCTCTGTGTCATGCTGTCTGTGTGTGATCTCTGTGTCATGCTGTCTGTGTGTGATCTCTGTGTCATGCTGTCTGTGTGTGATCTCTGTGTCATGCTCTCTCTGTGTGTGATCTCTGTGTCATGCTGTCTGTGTGTGACCTCTGTGTCATGCTCTCTCTGTGTGTGATCTCTGTGTCATGCTCTCTCTGTGTGTGATCTCTGTGTCATGCTCGTTGGTATATAAGTGTCTTGCATGTTGTTACTCGCTGTCTTTTTTTTTTTTTAGTTTTGCAATGTCAGGTCTTGTTTTGAGAAGAATGTTTGGAAGCCGAAGGAACCATAAAAAAAACAGCTCCAAACGCTCCCTAATCTCCAGCCAGTGGATGATTTCAAAGCTACGTGTTAAAAAGCCCTGCATGTTTAACTGAAAGGTCATTGAGTGGTTATCAGCTTCAGTTATGTGCTTTTAAATAGCAAACACCTGGAGGAGCTTTTGATAGGACCTGCTCTAATGACAGGTTCGTGGTTTGGTTTTTGGTTCCGCTGTTAAAAACATTACCCCTGTGATCTGCCGCCAATAACCAGTGAGTCAGGTGAAAGATCCTCCGTCCCTCAGTCCACTGCCATAAACAGTGTTCGCCTCAGTAATCTTTTCTCTCTGTTTGCAGGTGGATGACAAGTTAGACCGAGACTACATGGAAAAGGTTGGCAAATTACACTCTGGTGCCACGTACAGTATGTTTTTAACTTCAAACATATCGAATATTCACCAGAGGGGTTTTGTTTTCAGGGGTCTTCTCGAGCCTCCACACTGTCTGCTGCTACGCTGGCCTCACTGGGCGGCACCTCATCCAGGAGAGGAAGTGGTGATACGTCCATCACTGCTGACACAGAAGCCTCCATACGGGAAATAAAGGTGCTCCCTCTCTCTCTCCCGCTCTCGCTCCCTCTCTCCCTAACTCTATCTCTCTCTCTCCCTCTCCCTCCTTCCATATGTCTCTCCCTCCCTCTCTCTCTCTCTCTCTCTCTCTCACTCCCTCTCCCTCTCTCCCTAACTTTATCTCTCTCTCTCCCTCTCCCTCCTTTCGTATGTCTCCCTCCCTCTCTCTCTCTCTCTCTCTCTCTCTCTCTATCTCTCTCTCTCTCACTCCCTCTCCCTCTCTCCCTAACTTTATCTCTCTCTCTCCCGCTCCCTCCTTTCGTCTGTCTCTCACTCTCTCTCTCTCTCTCGCTCTCTCTCTCTCACTCCCTCTCCCTCTCTCCCTAACTTTATCTCTCTCTCTCCCCCCTTCTCTGTCTCTCTTGCAGTGCCAATATCACAGTTTGTGCTCCGTACATGGTTCTATTCCTGTTCATATCCAATTTTTTTTTCTATTATCCAAATGCTCCTTTTGCTTCAGCCACAAATTTTCATATTCAGTTTTTACCTATACAAAGTTTTCCCTTCACAGTTTTCCATGTAAATATATTCACTGTAACTTTTGCAGTTCCACTCTGTGGTTCGATCAGTAATAAATATAGACATACATGACATTTCCCTGTATGTAAAGTACTGTATGTGTTTCCCTTACATTTCTTAACGTACTCTGCTTGGTATTTGTGACACTTTGACCATGACACACTTAGATTGTACGGCTTGACTATTATTAGATTCATTTCTGTCTCCTTCAAACCTGTGAAAGTGTTTCTTTTAAACACTGTAATTACTTAATGGCCAATTCTATGCTGTTCATTTTTACTCTTAACTGTGTATGTCCTCCATGGCGTGCTCACGGCGAATGTTCACAGTGCTGTAAATTCACTCTTCGTTCTCTAGCCAACCACTGTTTTATAGCCGGAGTGTTTGTTTGTTTGTTTTTTTTTCACCGCACCACATTGACTGTTATCCTTCGCCTTGCCCTTCTCCTCGCTGCACCTCATTCTCCCTCTGTCACCTCCCCTCTGCTGCTGCCGCTCCACTCCTCGCACAGGAGATACATGAGCTTAAGGACCAGATTCAGGATGTGGAGGCCAAGTACATGCAGAGCCTCAAAGAAGTCAAGGTACTCCACTAATTCAGAGCAAATCAGAAACCAATGATGTATGGGGACCTACACATGGGGACCTACATATGGGAACCAGCTTGTTTTGAGTAAATCGCAGGGAGCTGTTTGTACGGCGGGTGTGTGTTTGGGTGTGTTGCGTTGTCGTGGTGGTGATGTGTTTTGGGTCGTGAAGTATGACTGTCCTTAGATGGACTCCATCAAAAGCCCAAGAGAAAAGCGGAAGATAAATAACATTCGAGGAATTATCTGTAATCAATGGTTCTACTTCTTTCTATTAATAACATTTTGTCATAATTCATTGTAGAGCTGTAAATTACTGTACATGAACAGAGACTGCCCTCAGGCTAGAAACATCGCTCCTTCTGTCTGTTTTTCTCCATTTCCTCGTTATCTGTTTGTATATTATCAGCTTCATCTCACACCTTCTGCTTTGTCTCTGTGTGTAAGTGAAATGTGTCATAAAAAAAAACAAAACAAAACTTTGCATGGCTCTTTTCAATGACCGTTTCCTTCTCTTATAAATATAGCCGAATAAGTTCAGGTCTGTCAGTTTGTCAAAGTACTGTTCATTCAGTGGGTTTGGATGGTTTTGAGGACGTGGACGGAGCGCTCCTACCTGCGGTGATGTAAAAGTCTCTCTCGTTCCATCTGAAGGATTCCTTGTCAGAAGTTGAAGAGAAGTACCGGAAAGCCATGGTATCCAATGCCCAGCTGGACAATGAAAAGTCCAACCTGATTTACCAGGTGGACACTCTTAAAGACTCCCTCATGGAACTGGAGGAGTTGCTGGCTGAGACCCGGCGCGAATATGAGGAAAGGACAAAGGTAATGAAAGACAGGGAGTTAAAGAGGAGTCTCTCTGCAACCTCAGGGGTTGCTGAAGTTGAGCTGTTTTTTGTTTTTTTTTTATGGCCAAATGTGTTTATGAACATACCACAAATTAACGTTCCAGATTCAGTGTTAATAGTCTTTCAAACTAGATCTGCCAACCCTGGTTCAGGAAATGTACAGCTCCAGCATATTTACGGAGTAACTGACAGGAAATTTTATCAAAGAGGTCCATGACTTCCCATGTTCTTATTCAGTTATTTCCCTCTTTGCAGGAGTTAGAGCGGGAGAAACATGCCCACGGTATACTCCAGTTTCAGTTTAATGACCTGAAAGAGACTTTGAAACAGAGTGAAGAACTACTGACCGTGAGTACATAACTGCCACAAATGAACTCAGATTTCGTGAGGGTCTTACTCCTGATCTCAAGCCCTGTTTCTGGGTAACCTCCTCATATTCTTACTTCCTTCCTGTTCTAATCTGTTTTTCCTCCACCCTCTCTACCCTTCTCCTGCGTCCCGCACCACGCCTCTGTTCCTCAGGAAATCCGTCAGCTCCGTCTCAAGCAAGATGGCTTTACTAGGGAAATTTCTGACCTGCAGGAAACAATTGAGTGGAAGGATAAAAAAATTGGGGTATGCTTTGTAAACCCCTAAACTGTTTACCGTCCACATGTTTTACCAGTAAAAGCAAAATGAAACTGTTGACGACAGCCAGGCAAATGTAGCTTGGGCTCAGCTCTCTAGTGGCTAATCCAGTTTATTTACTTGGTTTTGTTCCATCTTCAGTATTTACCAATGAGGCCCTTGCTTGCTTTTCTCTTCACATGCTGATCTTTTCCATTTACTTCACCACCTCTGTCTTTCCCAACTGCTCCTTTGCTTCCGAACTGTTCTGGGCACTGCTCAGGCCTTAGAGAGGCAGAAAGAGTATTCCGATGCCATTCGGAATGAGAGGGATGAACTCAGGGATGAGGTGGTCCAGCTGAAAGATATTCTCAAGGTACTGGACTGCGTTCCACCATCGCCCCAATGTATTTACCTTACCTTGTACGGTAAATGACAGGTTGGCGGTACTATTAACAGTTGACCATTTCCACAACCGACAAACAAGATATATTCCTTATTGATTGAGTCGATTGCCTTGGATCCATTTTGATGAGGGTTTACAAATCTTTTGGTGGAGATGAAGAAATTGACATTCCTAATTTAAAAAAAAAAACTCTTAAGTCCAAGACTAGAGGCTATAAAGTCCAAGATTTACTGTATGACTTGTCTGGGAAACCTTCTGAATATGCAACACAATCCCTCTTATTATGATTCTCCGCAGAAACATGGCATTGTCCTTGGTCCTGACCTCACTACAAATGGGGATATAGGGGAGACTGATGGGTCTGCTGGCACAGACCAGTCAGGCCAGAACTCCCAGACCTCCTCCTCAGAGGTGCGAGAAGGAACCAGTATATTGGGTAAGGAGCTGTTTGTGTCACGAGATTCCTGCATGCCAAAATAGCTCTGTACTCGCAGTCATCTGAAAATGCTTATTCTGTCACTAACCATAATGCCTGCAAGGTTGTTTGGCCTCAACGCAATGCTAACTCGTGGCTTTCCCTGTTGATTTAGTGACGAGCCGTAATTAGTGCTCGCAGGCTCTTTGTTTCTGCAAATAAAACCTCGCGCAAAGAAGTGGTTCAAACGGCATGAAGGGAACATCTTAATTTGTGTTGCTTCTGGTGTTTTTTTTTTTTTTTACGATCAACTCCAGGCTTTTTATGTTCATGTTTTGACCTTAATTGCTACTGTGATCTGCTTCTCCTTCAAATCTCAGGGTTGTTATCCCTGCTCTTTAAAAAAACGTTTGCTCTGGTGTCGCTGGTTTAGCCAATCTTGGTAAAATCGTAAATATCAGTCATTAGCATTACTAGTAGCAGATATATATATATATATATATATATATATATATATATATATATATCCTGTAAGAGCTCTTCTAGATCACAGCATAGTAAAAGAACATAGGAAACAATCTTTGACACTGTTGTGCTGGTAGAGATATAATTGAGTTACAGCTCATTCAGTATTACACAAAAGTTAGCTACACACAGCATGGATTTCAGAGCAAATGCTTAAGAGTAATTGATTCTCTACAGTCACGCCAGGGGATTTCCATATTTCAATATGCTGCTTTGTCTTAGTTTTTCAATCTGGATGAAGGGATTTGCCACTACGTTCCTCTGCCCCTTTCCTCCTCCCTGCTGTTTTTTTTTTTCCCCTGTCTTTTTACATTTCCCTCTGAAATCTGCATCGCGCTACTTGGCATAGCTTTCACAAATGACAAAAGGAGTTCTTGTGACCTCTAGAACTGATTCCTCAATCGTCTCTCAGGCACCCAAAAGTTGCGGCCGGGTAAAGATGAAAAGTTGATGGCCGGCACAGAAGAGCAAGATCATCAGCCAAAGGAGTTGGACGAGGATGAAAATGGGAAAGAGCCCACACCTGTCTGTGAGGTTGTTCACGCGGGTGCTTCTGAGGACGGTGTAAATCCAGACAAATCTGAGAATGACATCGAAGAACCTCAGACCAATGAAATGACAGTCCACGACTCTGAGGTCCAGGAAGTTTCAACGGGATCCGATGTCTGTATTACAGCTGAGGGAGAGGCTGACCTTGGTAAAACAGAAGCTGATAGGATTGGGTCAGAACATCTTGATGTTCAATCTGAGAAACCTGTAGAAGCAGCTGAGCAAAATCACACAGAATCTACCAAAGTCAGTGAAGTTACTGAGGAGAACAAGGCAGTGGAGTCGGAGGTGAACGTGGGCTCCTCGGAGGTGGTTGCTGAAGCGCCAGAGGTGACAAAGACAGAGGGAGATCAACCGGGCGAAGATGTGTGTGCAGATCCAAGCAAACAAAAGGCTGGAGGATCACAGAAAGAGATCAAGGCATCGCTGCCCCAAGATGGCAGTGCCTCAGGCAAGAAGAAAAAGAAGAAGAAGAAAAAGCAGAAACAGAAGCATGGCAGCGATAAAGAAGAAGGTGTTGCAAAGGTAGAGGAAAAGAGAGAGGAGAGTTTGATTGAGGATGAGCAAGAACAGAGTTTAGTATGCACTTCTGAGATGAACCTAGAGTCAGATAATGTGGAGCCCAATAAAGAAACACAAGAAGAGGTCGAGTCAGAAGTCAACCCTAAAGAAACAGCTGTAGCTGAATCAAATGGTGAAGGAAAGGTGGATGTGAAACCAGGTGTTGAGACCATGGATTCTGAGAAACTAAAATGCACCAATCTGATGAGCGCTGATGATGCAGGAGACAGCTTAGAAGCAGTAGCTGATGTTTCCCCTCCAGTAGAACAAACAGAACCCACAGCAGTATTGGATGATCCTGCCAACACCACAGAATCCAAGGCCAGTACTGATATCCCTCCTGGCAGTGATGAATACCAGTCCTCTCCTAGTGACCTCACATGCAACCCTCCAACCACATCCTCCAGCAACACCCAAACAGACCATGACGAATCCCACCCAGTTACCGATGATACTAACTCAGTAACCCCACGTGATTCAGAGAATCTTACTACCACAGAGGTTTCTGAATCTATAACCGGTGCTGATTCTCCAGTAGACACTGTCGGATCATCCCCTGGCCATGATGCTGCCAGCTCAGAGCCCACAGAAAGTACCGAAAACTGTATGGATTCATCTGAATCTACCAGTAATTTAGATTCCATCAAGAATGTTGAGGAGGAGAAAGATGAGAAGGGCGAGCCCCAAGTGGTTGAACACTCAGAAGAGTCAGGGAAGACGGAAGCTGATTTGGAAAGCCAGACTACAGATCCCGAAGGCTGTGTTTCCCCTGACATGGATGTCAGCGCAGCCCTAGTCCAAGAGCAGCTCGACTCCTCTGATGTCAAAGAGGGAGAAGAAAAGGAGCAAGAGAAAGCCGAGCCAGTCCTTACAGATACGTGCCAGACCCCCCCGTCCTGCACTGAAAACTGTGAGGATGCAGAGAAGGCAAGTCAGGAAAAGGTGATCGGAGATTGTACAGACATTGAATGTGGAGATCCTGCTGAAGATGACCCAAGTGATGCAAAAACGCAGCAAGAGGATCTAGCTGAATGCACTGAGTCTAGTCAGGAGAATACAATTTCAGACAGCCATTTGGATACTCCAGAGAAAGACACAGAGTCCCAAAGAGAAGAAGAAAATGCCAACCCAGCACAACCTCAGGAGGTGACTGAGTCTCTGCCGTCCAGTCTCTGTGTAGAGGATGCAGATAGTTCAGTGAAAGACAATTCAGTTGAGGTACACGATGACCAAGAGCCCAGCAAGGATAATGAAGAAGTAGAATCATCGAAAGGTGATGATATGGATTTGGCGACATCAACAGATGTTTCCATAACAAGCCCTCTCGATCAACCAAATGAGGGGATGGCAGGGTCAACTGAAAAACTGGACGAGGGAAATAGAACCCAGCAAGAGCACGAACAGAGTGATTCTTCTCAGGAGATGATTCCACAACATGATGATGAAGAGGAGGAATTAGCGGGGAACCAAAACTGCCTCAAGAGAGATGATTCAGTGGAGCTAATGCATCAACAGCCTGCAGTGGAAGAGGAAAAGGCTGATGATGAGGATGATGGTTATGGTGATGACGATGATGATGAAGATGAGGGAGCATCATTTGACTTTGACGAAGCAGATCTTGAGGCCTTGAAAAATGTCGACGGACCAAGTAAAGATCTGACAGAATCAACAGTGGAGCAGGACCAAATCCCTACCGATCATGAGCAGAGCAGTGCTCCACAGGAAGAGGGTTCGCTTGAATCACTGAAGCCTGCAGTCCCAGACCCTGGACTAGATGACCAGCAAGACACTGATGAGAAAGAAGGTGATGGCGAACCCAAGCAACTTGACGTGCAAGAGAATGATGACCGCACGACGGAAAAGAAGGAGTGTGCGGAGCCTGAACCAGCCAGGAGTTCACAGGAACTCAACAGTTCCCAGCCTGGGACCGTAGAGAAAGGGGAGCAGGTCATCAGCTCTGCTGCCCGGAAAGGAAGTGAGGTCGCGGAGGATTCAGGTGGACAGAAATTAGAAGGGGAGCCTGAAAACATAAAAACAGCTTCCAGAAAGGGGAGCAAGGGGAAAGGAAAAGGCAAGGGGAAAGAGGACTGTAAAATGTCATAGTGCGATAGTTCAAGGACATGCTCTGTCTGTTCTTATCTACTGCAGTCATACTGTGCCACAAAGTCTCCTTTAAATGGTTTGACTTCTATGCCAAAATACATTATGTTTACGGTCAGTGTGTATTATATCAATACCTGCAGTTCCAGTGCTATAAAATGATGTAAAACATGGGTTGGTTGGATTAAGCCATGCATTGCCTATGGTGGTTTTGATTCTTCATTCACTCAAAGTTCCACACCAAAACATACAGTAGCTAGTATTACACTTTAAGTAAGTTCTGATCTTTTGTCCAGGGTAAACGTTCATTGAAATCTGTTGTGATGGTTATCTGTCAGTTTTATCTTTAGCACTTAGGTGATGAGGGGACATCCATCTTGAATGTTTTGAGACTTAAATAACCGTGACTTGGTCAAAGAATGTATATTGGAATATACGCTGTCCTTCTCTCTTGTTACTAGTCCAAAGCAAAGAAAATCAAATACCAGTTTCTATTTATTTTGTAAGTTTGTTACATTGTCCTGTCATGCGGTTATATTGGGATTGTTCTTAGTTTACATTACTTAGCTACATTTTTGCACATGTTAGTCATGGCCGGATAGTGTGGTGGCCTATATATTTAATTTTTTCACATACCCTGTTTCATCCAATGCACAAGTTAGTGCCGGTTAAATCTCTATAATGTTTAGATGCAAATAGCACACAGAAGATTCATATTCACCAGCACTTGATGATTTACAATACATCATTTGTTCTTGGATGGATGTTTTGGCAGTCATTTGCTAAGATACTCCAAAGTGTGATGATAACACAGGACATCTTAGCAAAAGTTTGTTGTTTACGTTATGCTACATTCCAGTGCCATAATTAGCCTCATCATTTGGAGCATCTCATGTGCCTGTCAGTTGTCTTCTCTTTAAATGCTACTGGAAACAATTAAACAACATTTGAAGCTTTTTAGAATTTTGAGCTGTGTAACATTCCGTATTTTAAACATTCCATTGTGCTTCAGATCTCTCTCTCTTACTGTTCCAAAATGAGCTTGATGGTTAGGTCCACTGACCTCCAGGGAACATATACCTTCTGTAACCAAAGATGTACCTGTGGGAAGCAAGGCAGTTGTTTCCACTGACATTTACATTCAGTAACATTACAATAAAATTTCTCAGCTTCTCTGATTTCTCTCTCTTTTTTTAATTGTATTTTTTATTTTATTTGTTTATTTATGTTGTTTTGCTAATATACTGTATAAAGATTTTAAGTTACATCTATGGACCACGTATGAAGTGGTGTAATTTAGTAAGGGTCAAGTTTACATTAACACTTATGCATGGTGTGTGGTGTATAGCTGTCATCATGCTGAAAATGAGTTTCAGTCTGTTGCCAAAACCCGTGGAATTATAAACTGAAACTGTGCAATTCATGATAGCGTTCTAAAACCCGTCATTTTAAGTAGTCCCTGAAACTTCAGTTCACTTCAGTTTTATTAGCACACAACTTGAAACAACCTGGAACTCTTTATATTGAGAACCAGGGTTTCTAAACCTTCTTCTTAAGCCTTAACACAGTAAAGTTCATATGTTTTTTTTATATTGTTGTTGTTGCTGTTTTGTTTTCATTTTTACATATATTATTATACTGTGTTTATCTCAATCATGCTCCTGTAGGCCCAAAGCACTTCACATTTAAGCCTTTCCTTTCAGTTCATCAGTTAATTACCAAGCCCATGATTATCTCAAGTAGTTGTCTTATAGCAGCAAGAGACCAACACTAAACAAAACTGTGGACCTCCTGGAGAAGAATTGGGAAAAACTGGTTTAATGTACAACCATACAGTGAATAGTTTTAAAAACTCAACCTCGAACAGCTTACCTAAGAGAAGAGATGTTAAAAAAAAAAAACTGTTCTGTGTCTAACAATGACAACACCGTGAACATCATTCTTAATGCCACGGCAGTTAGTTCTGCACGAAGAGGTCACATTTCACATTTGTGTTGCTGCATATCCACCGCGGTCCTTCCTGCATGTCACCCATCCTTCCCCCTCACAGCCCTGTCATAGAGATAGCCCCTCATTTGCATGTCATAACCACACCCCTCCCCATCCGTGTCCCTGGCTCCTCCTCCTCCTCACCATACTGGTATGTGAACATTTTTTCCTCTGTTTTAACTATAGTGTGAATGTAACAATATGTGGTTGCTTTAGTTGCAAGTACAGCGTTTTCAGCAAGTAAAACCTCCTTGTGTCTCAAAAAAAGTTGTCATAGGCTGGCTTTCTGCAACTGTAAGAATTTAATAGCTTATTTTCTAATAGAATATTTAATGTATGTTTCTTTCAACTGTTAAAAACAGTCTTGTGATCCTTTCCTCAGGACACTCTAGCTGTTCTTTTTGTGCTGGTGCACCTAGCACACAGTTTCCTGCTGATAAAGTCATTACTGAGCCTTTCACTGGGTTAAATATATTTGGTTGCACAAGGAGAGACCAAAATGTGGTCTGCTGAGTGATCATAAGGAATGGGTTGAAAAACACAACTGTAAAAATTTGAATTTGTTCTCTGCAGCACAGGTTTATAATGTGATTTCTTTTTTTTTCTTTTTTTTTTTGCTGTTGATGCAATTCTCCTTTGCCTTTTGCTGTTAACTGTCATCTTAAATTTGACACTTTTTCTTTATCTGTCAGAAATCCGCCTCAGGAAGCTTGTGGATGAACGGGAGAGTTTAATAGAACAGGTGAGACCTGCTACCTTTACCTCCCTTTCGTGTTACGGAAGCTTAACCGATAGGTAATTAGTTATTATAGCTGTTTGGAAACTATAACGTCATCGCATCAGTGAATTCATTAAAAATGAGATGTCAAGCTGTATTCAGATGACATTTCAGTTGTTTCTGTTTGTTAGTTAGTGTTTTTATGATTTTTATGTCTCACTGTGTGATGTGTGTCCTCAGGTGAAGCGACTGAAAGGCCAGCTGGAGCAGAAGAAGCAGACGCCTGGGGCTGAGGGTGGCCCCAGCCCAGACGGAGAGGTCCTGGAGAATGGCACCGACCCAAACATAATGGAAATGCAGAGTAAGACGGATACACATACACATGAAAACATACATATCCTATTTCACACACCATAGGTTGTCACTGAACCTGAATGCACTCAACATGTTTTGAAATCAGAAATAGCTAAGTAAGGTATATGAGCAAATTTGTTTAGGATATATTAAGTTACTGTTCACATGAGTTGTTTATATTTCTAAATGGACAAATTGTCGATACGAACATGAGGTTAAATTTGTATGATTTAAATCTTGAGCAGTTTGTGAGTCATTATAGATTTAGAACTCAGGTTTAATAAGAGAACAAAGTCTGAACAAAGAGGACATGAGTTTAATAATAGTAATAATATTAACAAATATAGACAGGATGTTTACAGTTCAGCATGTCCGATATGGAACATAGTTCTCTTGTTGCATTTCTGAGTGTACTGGTATTGAACTGGGACAGGAGTGATTTCTTGGTCTGTGTAACACGCCTTTTCCTACGGCAGTGAGCCTCTGGTGAACTGGAGTGTGTGAAGGTTCAGAGAAGGTTCAGGGTTGTCATAAAAGCCCCCGGCCTTCCTGTTGGGGCTGATGTTTTTGGGTTTTTTTTTTTTTGGTCTTATATGGCCTCCGTTACCAGTCTTCCCGTGGAGAGAGCACTCTTTGTGTGGCTGCTCTGTGCTTTACAACAGATACGTTTGTAATCCCAGATACAGTAACATAGGGAGAAATAGATCTCTCTTTGCGTCAGACATGTTTTATGACAGACATGTGTTATCATTGTTATCACTGCTGCGCTTCCATCATTGGCAGCGGATAAAGTTACAAAAACGATTTATTTGGCTAAAATATCTATGATCTATGACCTTTGTAGTTTTCAGTGTGTTTGCATCAATTCTTGCATTTCAGGAGATGCTAACAGGCAAATCACTGACCTCAAGTTTAAGCTTGCCAAAGCAGAGCAGGATGTCACAGCTCTGGAACAGAATGTAAGTATCTCCGGACATGCTCCAAAACCTAGGCCCACTCATCAGCCAACCTCACTGGAACGGACGTCCTGTCATTGTCCCCTGTTCTGGTGACATGGTTACCAGTTCATACAGACCCGTATCAGCGAGCTCTTTGACTGTTGCTCATGAATTTATGGATGTTTCCAGAATGATCACATATTAATTGAATCACTCTGTCTCTACCAGGTCACGAGGCTGGAGGGTCAGGTGACTCGGTACAAATCAGCATCAGAGAATGCAGAGAAAGTAGAGGACGAAATAAAGGCAGAGAAACGCAAGTTACAGAGAGAGGTAATGTGATAATCTGCCACTTTGTCTGTTCCACTGGTGCCGCGTGAGGTGGAGTTTTGGAGAGCGCTTTCTAAACCGTATTTACAGGGTGTGGTTTATCAGAGCAAATGTGCACCTCGTTGATTTAGATTACCTCCAGTTACGATTTTTAGTGTAATATGACTTTTTGTACCTAAAGCAGCCAAAATAATTCTTATTTGATTTCCAAACTGGTTCAGCCAACACTGAATTATGTAAACATAGGAAATACACGTATAGGGTTTTTGGCATGTGGGTGATACCGTGCATCTTATGTTTTTCTTTTTGTTTGTTTGTTTTTTTTTTTCATATCTGTTATGATTTCAGCTTCGGTCAGCGCTGGATAAGATTGAGGAGTTGGAGGCGAGCAACAGCCATTTGTCCAAACGGCTGGAGAAGATGAAATCCACACGCGGAGCTGCGGTGACTCCTTAATGATCTCCATTTTCTCCCTTCTCCTCCGCGCAACTCCCGCTGTGCTCCTCAGGGCTGCCTCTATCTCCTCACACAGCCTCACGACTCAACTTCTCCTCACAGTTTCTCCTCACAAGACGATAAAACACAGACATCACATCAGCCTCCAGCTGCAGAATGCAAACCGATACACTAAAAACGCAATAGTGCCAATTTTTCATATTCCTTAATGTTTTTAAGCGTTTGTTTTAAAATGACTACTTAAGCTTTCCCAAACTTTCGGAAATTGCAGGACATGCAGGACTTGGGTGATTCGGGAAAACTTTTGTGTGCCTCACTTCATTGAGAAAAACAAAACAAAAAACAACAACACACACATAAACAAACAAACAAAAGTCTATGAAGCTCACAATACTAGAACATGACTTCAGACTGTGTGAACGTCACCTCAGTGTTGCAAACCAGCCTGAAGCTCAGGACAGGCAGGACTCTTGAGAAAAGGCCCGGAGGAGGAGTTGGTATGGAGAGAGCATACTGCCAACCACTGGGATGTGTCACGTGACAGAGCGACAAAAAGCATGGACAGGTTAGTGTTACTCTGACAGACCCAGTGTCAGCCAGGTGCCGTCGTACGCGAGGACGATGCGGGCAGACAAAAAGCTATGCAGCTCTCTTAGATGAATGTGTTAGCGTGTGTGAATGCGTTCAAGAGGTTTTGTTTTTTTCCTCTCTCTATCTCTCTCTCTCAAGGGACGTTTTGAGTTATCTTGTAAACAGAAATGTTGAATCGCTTCGTCCAAAGCCAAAGTGTATGAGTCACTAAAGTCTTCGAGAATCTTCTTGTTCTTGTTGTTGTTGTTGTTGTTGTTGTTGTTATGTGGGTCTTGGTGTCTTTGAGACCAGTGGCCCCTGCTGTGTTAAACATCTGGTCCAAGATGAACTGATTTTGTGTAATACTTATATCACAATGAATGACTCTTGTTGCACAACCTGTATTTTTATCTGCACTTGTAAGCTCACCAGCTTTCCATTTTCAGACTGTGTTCATGCTTCAGGGTGTTAAAGGCTATTTTGTGATTATTTTTTGTGTGTGTGTGTAAGTAAGAAAGAACTAAGTTAATGAAGAATCACCTGAAGTTTGATCTTTTTTTGAATGTATCCACTGTTGTTCAGTTACGGTCCAGGTGCTTGTTACTGAAAGACATTCAACTAGGAGTGTATTGAAGATGCATCAGTGTTTAGCTATGTTCCAAGTGAAATGTGTGTTTCCTCATACAAGCTGAGAGATTCTTTCAGGGGTATAGACGCTCTGTTTGATCTCAAGCTTGCCTTTAACCGCTAGAGTACCATTGAAAAACGCAAATGTATCCCGTTGAACGTTCAGTGCAAAACTTCACTGTTCAGTCATCCTGAATATCCAGTTTGATTACCCATTGGATTCCTGTCAGTCACATCACACCGAAGCTTGGTTCTGTCAGGTTCATGTGAGGCACAGGTGATTACAACTAGTTACACTGAAGGTCACAAATGGATGTAACTCTTTTTACACACTCGCTGTTAAGGGCAGGATGATGATGATGATGGTGAAGATGATAATGATGAAGATGATGGATTCACTTGCCCTTTTTGTGACGCTGCTCCGTCCTGTTTACAAAGCTTTAAACTAGTTGTAAGAAAACTCGATGCATTGTGTAATTTTTGTGCAATAAAGGGTGAATGGCACAATTTTGGAATGTTTTGTCATCGAATACACGTCATATCCATTGTGATGTGAAGAAAAAATTTACTGTTGGGTTGTCAAATATATTTTGCTTTCCAGTCTAGTCATTGTAAATAACAGCAAGTGAATTCAATGTTGGAGATGTTTTCAGTGTATTCTATATGGTGACTGACTTATGGAAAGACTATAGTAGTAATTCCACTCTGTCACAAACACAGCCTGGTTCTCCTCATAAAACCTTATTTAGCAGTTTCAGGGGGGCTGATAAATGCATTGATTAATGACATCATCCTGTCCACAGAGAAATACAACAGTACTCCTGTGACATTTAAGACAAAAACATATTACAGCGTTACTAAGAAACCTACAGATGCACTGGCTTCTTTTTTTTTTTATTTAAGCTCTCATAAGCAAGGGTAAAAACTAAAGTCCATTTACCATTTGAAGTTTTTAAGTTTGAGGTATCTCTGAGTCGTCCAGTGCACGTAAAGGTATTTTCTCTGTTAAAAAAAACCCTTCAAATGCACACTTCAGTCGGGGACAAAGGAAATCAAACAGCTTTAACTTTACATCCCTGTCATCCTCAAATCCTCCAGCTCATACCAAACAGAAATTCAATTCCTCTTCAGTCCTGTTGTCTTCACCAAGTCAGTCTGGTTGAGACAGTGCACTTTTACAGTGGGAGTGCCCATGAGCTCCCTCTACAGGCCGGGAGGAGTATGCGCGACTCTGAATGCGTAACACCATGCGACGCGCGTAGAAGTCCTGGTAGTCCGCTGGCAGCTCGTCCATGATGCCCAAAGCCCGCTCCAGAGCCTGCATGGCCCGTGTGGCCGCCACCGGGTCCTTATTCCCGTACGGGTCTTTCTTATCGTAGCACTCGGTCGGGAGGTGGCGCCAGAACACATTCACACCCACACCGAACTGCAGAGCCAGAGTGTTATGAAACCACAGGGCTGGAAAAATTTGGACAGAATTACATGCTTGTGATTCAGTAAATATTACGCATCACTGAAACTTGAGTAATTATTAAACAGAACTGAAACTTCACCAGAATCAGCCGTAGTTGTACAATCAGTTCCCAAACGTAAATAAGAGATGGCTTTATGAAATGGCATGAAAACATCACCAAAAACATATAAATATGTTGACACAAATTATTTTTACTTAGTGAAAACTATTTTTAAAATGCTTCTCTCAACCCTCCACCACCAGCGCTTCGTACCGGGGATGAAGAGGAGGTCTCCCGCTTCTAATATGCATTCATATCTCTGAGCTTTCCCAAACTCAGGGTATCGCTGCAGGTCTGGATCGTCAATGTCCAGAATCTCAGACTTGTCTCCTGATGAACAAACATAAATCAATAAAAACATGAAAAACACGGGCAATAATTAATTTCATTTGAGCTGTTCCAGTCAAAACATTCCAGTCAAAGCCAATTCAGTTGGTTAGTGACATTCTTTTCTCTTCTCAGCATTCCTTTGCTGAAGAAATAAGACATAGCACACTGAAACCGGCGACATTTGGGGCAAAGTTTCTCCCTCACCAGAGAGATATAAGTGCAGAGCATCCTGAGGGCTGAACAAAACCACACGTTTCCTTCCTGTCACCTGAGCCAGCAAGTTATCCATCACCTGACCAAGAGGAGAGAGAGAGACAGCAGACAGAGGACGGTATTTACAAAAAACATCAGGAAACACCTAACCACATCTTTCACTTCTCATAGGTAAAGAACACAACAGGTAGAGAGTTGGGTAACAAACCATTAAGATCTAGGAGTTCAAGGCTGTAGTGGAGCTAATCTGAGGTCTTTTAACTCCTCACATTATTAACACTTTAAAGTTAGTGGTAATATTTAATGAAACAAACGGAAAACCTTAAAAGAGGTCATGAAAAATTAGAAATTTTGTGCATAAAAACTAAGGATTTGGTGATGTGATGAAGTGAACAATTCATTCCTTCTCCAGTGAAACTGAAGACAATTTATAACTGATGTATAATGTGGTTTTTTTCCTCACTACCATGTGGTCATCTTGACCAGAATAACTGAAAACGGTTATAACGGCTGTTTAAGACCTAAATTCTGCTCCTATATTTCAAAAACCTTTAAGATCACAGAGGCTATGCCCAGTCCATTCATATTACAGGAGACCAAATGTTTGCTTATGATGGACACAACAGTCAACAGCCCTACAAATCGCTACACATGAAAACAGCTGACAAACCGTAACATTTATCTCATTCAAAGCAATTACCAGAAGAACTATTTTATAAAAGGTGAGAAGCATTTTTGAAGCAGACGGATGACACAATAACCCATGACTAAGTCTCCCATCTCTGACACTGACATCATAATGTGTCCATAGCTGTAATCCTGGAGAGCTGATACGAAACACACTGGAGAAGAACTGTTCAGGCTCAAAGAATGGGGGGATGTGGAAGTCCTCTGCCAACTCCGGGAACTGTTTCCTCAGGTCGGCCGGCTCCTGGGGGGGGGGAATGAGAGCATTTATGCATTTTGAGTTGAAAAAACGTTTTCTTTCCTTTCCTTAATCTTTTCATTCATTTTCAGCTCTTGAGTTTGGGTCAGGAAACACAGTGTAATGTTCACAAATATACACACACCCATTTATGCACATTCTTAGAAAGAGAGAGAGAGAGAGAGAGAGAGAGAGAGAGAGAGAGAATCCTAAATCATTCTTCAGGGAATACAATGAGACCAACATCAAGCGAACATGCCTTACTGTACCTTGCGAGCATCCTCTCCAAGTGAGCGCAGATAATAGCTCTCATCCTGTTGAGACACAGTTTGTCCTTAATATTTGTGTTGTGATGTCTGGTGCGTTATATACTTTAACGTAATGATGGGCAGCAAAATGTGCGGATTAAACGTTATAAGACGTGTCATGACCCTGTGCTTCCAACACGTTTAGATTTTGTTTGTTTATTCAATATGGTGAGAGAATTTATCATTTAAGAACGTTTGTAGACAGAGACCTCTCTTTTAAAATGCAAGCGCAGTTTACAGATACGTTGAAGCCAACGTAACTAACCTCACTGATAAAGAAATCTGAGTGCTTGACTTCTGCAGCCCTTTGAACAAACTTGTCGAATGGTAAAGTCCTGAAAGACATTGAGAAAGAAAAAGAAATACGTTACTATTTAGAAATGTACAGATATCTGTCTTCTGACGCGATACGGTATAAATATAAAGTTATTGATATAAGACCTGTAGATAAAGTTCTTGTGAAGGAAGTCCATCTGAGGTGCTGAGGAGACGTGGACCTTCACGTCCCGGTCGCCTCCCTTTTGTGCTAAGTAATCCACAGTCCATTTCTCCAAGCACGGACCTAATGGTACGTCTTTTAGCACCGCTGGTCTCCGCTACATAAAAATACATCGATCGTCTTACAGAATTTCATATGTTACATGCTTTTGCCCCTTAAATGCAAACCCTTTCTTGGTTAAAGTGCTTTAAGTTACAAAGTAATGTCACATTTAAATCATGGTTTACCAGAGGATAAATTTGTCGTGTAAAAACCTCCTTCTCCACCGCTGTGAAGACGGGAACTTCAACTCTTTCCTGGCATTCCATAAATTTGGGTTAAATTGGTGCTACCCGGTTGACAGCTATACTTGCATGCATAGACTTCAGTAAATCGCACAACACGCTTGTGTTGTGTCTGACATTTACCTTCCCCGGGAAACAGTTGTGGCAGAATTGAACCTAAACAACGCTGCAAAAAAATACAATATAATCACATAGTAATAAGAAGATATATTTAAGTATAATCGGTAATTTTTGAAATATTTTTGTGCGTTCTATGCATCTCACTTTTAACTGGCACAAATGAAAAAATTCGTTGTTTCTACTCGAGTGTTTATAACCGAAGGACAAGGGAAGGTTATTTTAGGTTAAATATGGCGCTCCCCTTACTGAGATGTTGTAGTTGTAGTAGGCCTACATCAATTTTGAATCGTTATTTCAAATTAGATCGCTTTGTGTTCAACCAGATCCCTACTAAAAGTTTTAATCCTACCGCTTCTGTTCACCCATCAAGCGTCCGCCGCTACAGCTCAGGTAGGGGCGGACACAAACAAAATCAAAAGGTTGTAGTCGTTGGCATTCCGAACCCTTTCATATGGTTCCGAACTCGAATATACTATTTCTTAATTAGGACTTATTTTGACAAAGAATTTAACATTGAAGAGTTCACCGAAGGTGCAAAGCAGGTGAGTAAATGAACAAAGTGGTTGACGAATCTAAACGAAACAAGAAGCCCGACTAGAGGCTTGCATCAGAGGTTTCAGCTGTCGACAGACTTAAAAAAAAAAAATACTGAACATAACTGAAGACAGCAAATCTCTTAGTCCGTTGTTCGATCGTTCTTTCTGCGACATTATTGTAAGATGAGTAAGAATACTCACCTTTCCAGTCAAATCTTTACAGCGATTTTACTGAGGCCCCTGATTATCCAGTAGTCTGTACTGTGTCTTATGGTGTGTTTCAATATTACGAACGTTACATTAATTCGAAATGTTAATGTAGGGTTATTGATTATCAAAACACCATTATGGTTTATGTGTGCGTGTACAAATTCTCTTCCAATTACAGGCGTTTTCACACGTGTCAAGATTGTTGTCTCAGTGCCAGTTTGATGCACTTGAAGGTCTGGTTGCCAAAGACGTAAGTTCAGTTACACACACACACACAGACACAAAACGCACACAACAGTGTCCTGTTCCCAAGAGCTGAACGTTATGGGCTTCTTAATAATTAACATATGTGTTGAGCAACAGAATCATAAGTTGTAAACTGAAATGGTTTTCCACATGTGTTTTGTTTCATACATAACAGCTGATTGGTAAACTGGAGGAGAAGTGTTCCCAGCTGCCTTTGAGCCACAAGAGGGCGCTGTCAGCAGGCCCAGATGAGATCATGTACACAACCCCTGGGGATGTTGGAATCTATTATGACGACAGTGGTGAGAGCCTGAGATGGAGCCTGTACTGTGTGTAGTGCCTACAGAAAGAGTCAACACCATTAGATAGAGAGTGAGAGAGATAGATAGATGGGTGTAGATGTAAATATGGATTTTGGTTAGTTTGTTGTGAATTGCACTAGACTCTCCTGTTTTGACACGAGGACCCAGAGTTGCCACTGGCCTGTAGGTGGTGTTACTGATTAGACTTTAACATTGTCATAGCTTTTGGAGCAGACAGCCTGATAGTTAGGGTGTAGGGAGTGCCACACCCCTTCCACAGTGTAATAATCCTTACTCATGTTTCTCTAGAGAGCACTCAGGTTTCGTCCCCTCATCTGTGCCTCTTCTGACTTGCGGGGGTTATTTAAAAAAAAAACTCGTATCACTGCACAGAGTGGAGTCTATGTATGCAAATCTTATCTGAGGCATACTTAGGAAACTGCAGACTCTGTACAGACACTCTGTTATCCATATATGTCAGGGTATGAATTTCTGTTTGGTCAAAAGCAAAGTTTGGCTTTTTTTTTTTTTTTTTATATTGAACAACGACCAAGTTTATGTCAAACAAAATTAGACAACAAACCAATTTCATGCACGCAAGAAGACTCACAAAGACTGCATTTGTCCCCTCCTTGACCAGAGGTGAAATCACATCTTTGGTTGGCTAATTCTGTGTGGCTGGTTTCTGGTAAGCTGAAGGTAATGCTGTTACTCGGGAAACAGGAGGAGCACAGAGCCTGTGAAAGCTCATTCAGTGTTGCTTTTTCATACAGCACTCAGAGTCCTTTAAATGAGACAAACATAGAAAAAAATCTGGAAAAGTCTGGAAAAGCATGCACATTGACGTAGGTGGGAAACAAAATACCGATTTTTCCTGTAGCCAACTATTTAGCAGAAAAGACTGTTGTGTTTCTGACTTAGGCTAGATATAATTAAACATCCCCTTTGTGGTACAAAAGTGATCATTTAATATGGAAGTGACGTAATAAGATGTAAAAATTTAAAATATTCTCTCTCCCTCTCATTCAGGAAGGAAGTTTGTCAGCATCCTTATGCGGTTCTGGTACCTGACCAGTGCAAGACTTCCCGACGACAGCTTGGAGGGGACTCGTGTGTTCCAGGTGCAGATCGGTGGAGAGGGAGAGGCTGAGACCAAGAGATTACTCACAGCCAATTACGAGTGAGTGATTACGTCACGCCGTCCTCTCCTACTTCTCCTTCCCAAACAGCCTTAGGCGGCTTTCACACTCGGCCCGTTCTGCTGGTCCGTTTAATCTGTGAGATTATTCCCCCCCCTGCCCCCGCTGGTCTGCTTTCACATTCCATTTTTCGCTTGCAAACCCTGGACTTTCATCCAATCAAATGTCTAATGAACGTGAGATTTCCTCCGTCGACCTGTAGTGCATGATTGCGCAACTGTCAAACAGAGTACACACATTACAAATGACGCGTCATCAGTAGCTTTTACTTCCTAGTTTTAGATTGGATAGCTCTCACACCAAATGCGAACCGCACTGGAGTTCAGGTGAACCGGACCCCCAGACCCCCGTGTTCTGGAGGACTCGGGGTACGGTCCCCTGGTGCGCACCAGAGTTCGGAGGACAGCGTTCACACCAAACAAAACGAACCGTACTAACGGCTCAAGTGGTCTCAGTTCATCATCACACCAGTTTTCTCACAGGACACAGTGTTTTCTGTGTATTTTGAGAGACTTCGATGTCTTTCTAAACCTGTGTCTCTAACCCTGGTGTTATTTCACCCAGGACTCCTTCAGCAGCCCCATAACTGACAGGTTTTTGCCCCGGTTTTGGGTCATCGTGCCTGTTTCAGTCAATCAGATAACCAGGCAGTGTTGTGTCAGCACAGGGATGAAACACTGCTGCGACAGGGCAGGTGCTGTTGTGGTCTGGGTTTAGAAACACTGGAATATTTGTGAGTGATACTGAGAGTGTTCAGGTTCTGTCCATCACATGACAAGCCAAATATTTTTACGTGCGCTTCAGTCATCGTACTTCGGGAGTCATTGCAGGCAGGCAAACTATTAGTAATTTTAATGATTTCCATAGCCGCTGGACTTCATTTTGCTATAAATGGCAAATTTGAGGTGTTAAAACAGTCATTTAGCCTGTGGGATGTTAAACAGTCCAGATGGAGAGAATATCTAGAACTTTCCTCAAACTTGACAATGTTTTTGAGAGAGAGAGTGCAGCCGTATTTGCCCAGGGCTGAGCACAAAGACAGATTTAATGCACTGTAAGGTACCACTTGCAATGTCTCAATAAATCACAAATGCGAGACAAAGGACTATTTAATGAAAAAATGAAATATCACAATGTATTTACACATATTTACATTGCGGTTCTAAGACACCCAACCTGAATTTAACTTGTGACACTGTCTTTGACAACCACTGCTACTCCATTAATGGTAATACACTTTTATTACTGGGGAGGTGCATAGGGGTAAATGTTTATCAAGTTGTATAGGAAAAACAAAAACAAAGGCTGTATCATTCTCTAAATTTTGGAAGCTGTGGAAAAACTGGATTCCTTATTACTGTGTAACAGAAAACAAACCCAAATGGTAATGTTTTGACTGACTGGCCAGTGTTTTCATTTTTTGTCTTAACAGATTCCAAAGAGAGTTTACCCAGGGTGTCCCTCCAGATTGGACCATCACTAGAATAGAGCACTCCAAGCTGCTTGACTGAAGCACAAGGAAGTTGTCGTCTGAGTGACTGTCTAGTCACTGCCCCCCCCTTTTTTTAACTCTTTAATCATCTTACAAGAACATAACCATGACTGTCTGAAGGGCTGGCCATATTATGTCAAGTCCTCGCTGGAGAGAATCATGGGAAATGTAGTGCCAATGTTAGCATCCATCAGACCACACACAAAATCAGAAAATAAAACAAACAAAGCAAAATAATTTCTCAACAGGCACAAATAGGACATTCTGGTTCTGGAGTTAGGTATGTCCCAGTGCGTTTGGCTTTTCATGACCACCTCTTCCTTCTCAGTCCTGGATAAATGTTTGAGTTGGAGGAGGCAGAAATTGTGCTTTCGTTGTGCACTATCAGAGAGTTGAGGGGTGTGAATTAGTCAAAGAGACGCTTCTGCTGGAATCTGTAAATTAGTCTTAGGCCTGATGTGTAGCTTTCTTCCTTTTTTGTGGAGTCTAATAGTGTGGTCTGTATGTGAAAATCAAAATCAGATTTGAGATTAATTTCCAATCACTCAATGTCAGATCCTCAGTTACTCTTTACTGACGTTCTTCCGAATCCCAAACATACATATGAAAACATTCAAATAAACGTCTCTGACCTCCGCTTAATTAGTCGGACAGAGGCAAACCGCTTCATAAACAATGCACAGCGTGGGTGTGTGACATGAGCTGTGCACAAATTTTCATTAATGTGTCTGTCTGAAATTGAAATCAGACATTATATGACTGTACATGAGTTACACTGTAAATTTAGCTCACAAAGTTATGAAATACTGCTATATGCAGATGTGGTTCTCTTTCATGAGTCGTGAATAGCTTACGGTTATGTTTTGAGGCAGTATTTCCCAATCTTGCGGCCGTGGGCCCCCATAGCCCAGTGCATTTAACTCTCTCCCTTGTTGTAACACACCTTGCGCCAAGAATGAAGGGCATGATCATTAGCTGATGAGTTGAGCCGGGAGTGTTACAGCCGGGAACGAGTTAAAAACGCCCGGGGGGGGGGGGGGGCTGAGGCTCCGCTACAGAGCTACACGCGGACACTTCACAAGAGACTTCAAAGCCCCTTGAAAAGCCGGGAATACATGTTTGCCATTTCTTCCATGCGCCTCTGAAGTACACATGTTGCTAAATATAAACTCTCCCAGCAACTTGTCATGAGTTTCTGTTTGTAACTGACAGTTTGTTTGGATTTTACTCCGGGGAGCGTTTGAATCTAAAAGCGTGCCTGTCATGAACCCATGTACAACGGGATTATCTTTGTGTGTCTGTGGCAGCTGTCAGTGGCAGTATATGAAACTGTGACTGAAATACATTTGTCTTTGTAAGGAATAAATATTGACATTTTCAACCTGTTGGTTTGTTTTGTCCTTATTTAAATAAGGTCCGATTGTACAATCTTTCATATTCGAATTAAAGTAAGCGATTAATTTGCGTTCCATTACACTACGTGTAGAACCGCGAGGGTGATCAAAATTGAAAAAGATTTAAATAGCAATATTGCTTTAAAATGAAATCACCTTTGTCAAACCTCCGTTCTTGATGTATTTTACTGGTCAAGTCCCCTGAAGGATCGTTTTAATTGGCTACGGCTTCTGCCAATCTAGTGATGTCAGACCAGAAGTTGCCTTTCAACCCAACGGAGCGCCTCTCATAGGTCTAAACTGGTAGTGTGGGCTTTCACTGAGCGGAGAAAATGGAGACATCGAGGCGAAATATCTGTGATTAAAGTCAAAGCACAACACCTGGAACCATGAGTGTTACTACATTTGCATTCTACAGCTGTGCGCTCGGGCTTCTGGCTATAGGACTGCGCGAACTGCTTTTCGGTTTTGAAGAAAACAGATGTAGCATGACATACATGTTCGAGTATCCAGAATACCGGGTGAGTAGCTGCTACATTACAGAATTGCGATCTTACTATGGGGAGCCGTGAAACCTATTTCTGTGTAGGGTTTTATATAGTGTTCTACACAAGGCTGTGGTTCTTCCCTCTTGCTTTCTCTGTGTAACGGAGACGCTAATATTCGTTACAGACACTCAAGTGCTCACTGATATGGTTGTCATTCTGTTACTTAGTTCTGCTGTTTCCCTCTTACTCTTAACTACCAATATCCTACCTGTTGTTTTGTCAACACCTTTGCGTTATCAACGCTGTTACAAACAGTCGTGTTATACTAACTGCAAATGGACAGTCATGTGGACTTTTAAAAACTGCGCTGCTGTAACGACGTTATTGTTCAAACAGTAATTTCCTAATCCTCTTCATACCTGTGGTTTTTGCTGTCCACCATTTCCTGTCACCTGAGGTGTCAAGTACGTGTTGCGCGGCGAGGATAAGCTTTAAAGATCGGGGATGGCCGGTGACCTTATGGCGTGTTGTCAGGTGTATGTATAATCGCGTCACCTTTTAGTTAATGAAACCTGACAACTTTGTGCTTAGGGTGATACGGTCCTGTAGTCCATCACTACTCGTCTTCCCCTCCTCTCTCTCTTTCCCTCTCTCTCTCTCTCTCACACACACACACGCACGCGCGCGCACACATACTCCCACACTCTGCCCACACGCACATCGGTGCCACATGAAGTCATTACTGTAACATACATACAACAGCACACCGTTCAATCATTGCTACAATAATTTTGTGCACACACAATTCAATGTCGTTGTGATTCAAGGTGACCAATGTTCTCCTCCAGGGTCCACAACAGATATAGTTCCACAAGGCCTGTGCATGTAATAACCATCTTGGTGTTTTCAATGAGGGTTTGGAAGTCTGATAATAACTCATATAGATGAAATCTTCAGAGAGGGTTCACTCTTCCTTGGTTTATATCTTTGTATTTCAGAGTGTGGGTCAGCTGTGAGTAGCTGATGTTAATTTAGCTTTTCTCCTTCTGTGCATGTGACCGTAGCGTGTGCCGCTGCCCCGACGTGTCGTGCGACAGTACCCAGCCTATGGCCTCTACCTATATGGGGAAGGTTTGTATGCTCAGGAGACCAGAGGACTGAAGCTTACTGGTGCCCCTGTGCTCTTTCTGCCTGGGAATGCTGGGAGTTATAAACAAGGTAAGGGAGCTCTCTGTAATGACACGGTTATGTCTAACCCTGGGTGCCTGTCTTACTCCAGTGTTACTGTAGTGTGAGTAGTTTGTGAAGTGGTTAACATGAAAAATGAGATTTTGGACGGTAATGGCCGTTATCCTCTTGTTTGTGTATTTATGTGAGAAAGGCTTTGTGCAGTTGTGTACATGAAGCACAGTGTCCATCTGTGAATTCAGATTACCCTCAGGCTGAGTGGAGGTGGTAAAAACCAACTGACACACGCACACACAAACACACACACACGCGCACTCACACACACACACGCACACGCACACGCACATTCTTACTCTCATCCTCTCGCTTTCAATCTGGCTTTGTCTCCCTCTCTCACTTACACACACAGATGTTTCACTGAACA
The DNA here is from genome assembly GCF_902362185.1 of Chanos chanos. Taxonomy (NCBI): domain Eukaryota; kingdom Metazoa; phylum Chordata; class Actinopteri; order Gonorynchiformes; family Chanidae; genus Chanos; species Chanos chanos. The sequence goes on from NC_044504.1 coordinate 2,721,841, forward strand.
TCACATGTTTGTTTGGTTTTTTTTTGGTTTCTCATCTGCCTGCTGTTTCTGACTCACAAATTTTAGAAAGTTATCGATCTCCATGTTCAGAGCCGTTTTTACCTTGTAGCTTCAATTTCCAACCAGTTTTTTCTATCGGTTGTTAATCAATGTACAGTCATTACACTGTGACCAGGACCTGTGTGTCTAACACAGTCAGTGTGATCAGAGTGCGAATTATACAATGAGAATTGGAGGGGGGGGGTCAAGTTTTTCTCTAGGGCTATATAGAATAGGATATCTTAATTAGGGGGGTCAGACCCCCTCAATCCCCCCTGTAATTCGAACTCTGAGTATGATTTTATACCACAGATAAACAAGGACTTCATGGTGGCTCTGTGGTTAGCACTGTTGCCTCACAGCAAGAAGGCCCTGGGTTTGAATGTGTCTTTTCTGTGTGGAGTTTGCATGTTCTCCACGTGTTTGCATGGGCTTCCTCCGGGTGCTCCGGTTTCCCTCCACCACAAAGACATGCATGCTAGGATTAGTGCTCCTGTCAGTGACCTTGACCAAGGCACTGGCGAAAAGACCTGGAGTTGGTCCCAGGCGTCGACGCCGGCAGCTGCCCACTGCTCCTAGCTCATAGTGTGTGTCTCTAGTGTGTGCTCACTGGTGTTAGGATGGGTTAAATGCAAAGGCTGCATTTCACTGCTCAGTGTGTGTGTGTGTGTGTGTGTGTGTGACAAATAAAGTACTCCTACTTCTTCTTAAATCATTTATTATTCATTATGGCTGAAGCTTACCTTTTCCCCTCAATGATTCATTTTCAATTGCTACCTCCTAAAGCATTGTCTGATATTACAATTTACTGAAATACAGTATCTGTAAGAGTATTGATCCCGTGTTTGAGGGCTGTTTATAGCACAGATTGGTGAGATTTCCGTCCAGAAATGGAACTCCTCTGTCTCTGAAGTGATGATCAGACCTGACTGTTTCCTCAGCTTCTGCGTCCCGTCGCTGTGTAACAAATGTGAAATGAAATAGTGACTTTATATTAACACTGAGGAGTAAGTTCTTCGTTAGAGACATTACGGGATATACACAGTGTCGTAGGAGCAAGACGTGATTGGTTCACGTTAAAGGGCCCATCTAACCTGCACTTTGTTTAACCTGTTCTTACAGTGTTGGAGACCAGTGAATACACAGTTAAGTATTAAAGACCTCTTTACATGGGGGAAAGCAACTCCATCAAAGAAACCCAAAAAATAGTTACCGTACTTTCAGTATGTTTTCATGGGGTCAGGTTAACGCAGACTAAAATGTGAGACTCGGGTGTATTAAATCCTTTTGTGCAGGCTGAGCTGAGAACAAGTAATTCCAGTCCTTAGTGTTCACAGTGTGTAACCCAGACTTACTTGAATGTCGACTTTAGACACTTTAAGAATGGTTTTAACTCTGGTGCCTCTGCACCTCAGCCAGGGTCCTTCCAGTTATGTCGCTCCCATAGTCTCTCTCTGATATACTCTATATGATTTCTATTCTATTCTACACATGGGAAGGGTGAACAGTTTACTGTTTGAGTCAGACATGCAGCAATTTATAGACTCTAGAGTGAGTCTGTTGAAGCTCAGGATGTGTTCAGGAGACCCTGCTTTAGCTCTAAGCTGGTAATGAGTATCTGAGGCTGGTGAGATGCTGGGGTAGAATGGGGTGAGACTGAGTTCCTGTATCTGAGACTGAGTTCCTGTATCTGAGGCTGGTGAGATGCTGGGGTAGAATGGGGTGAGACTGAGTTCCTGTATCTGAGACTGAGTTCCTGTATCTGAGGTTGGTTAGATGCTGGGCTAGAATGGGGTGAGACTGAGTTCCTGTATCTGAGGCTGGTGAGATGCTGGGGTAGAATGGGGTGAGACTGAGTCCCTGTATCTGAGGCTGAGATAGAATGGGGTGAGACTGAGTTCCTGTATCTGAGACTGAGTTCCTGTATCTGAGGCTGGTGAGATGCTGGGGTAGAAAGGGGTGAGACTGAGTTCCTGTTTCCCGGTCGACAGCTCGTTCTCTGGGCTCTGTGGCGTTGAGGAAGGCTGAGGCCATGGAGAGTGGTCTCCACATGAATGTCTTCACCGTCGACTTTAACGAGGAGCTGGTGGCGCTGTACGGGGGAAGTCTCCGCCGACAGACGCATTTCCTCCACGAGAGCATCAAGGCCATACTCCGCCTCTACAAGGTCAGAGGTCACCGCAATTCACGACACTGAATATCATGGAACTCAAATTAACCGCCTGCAATTCCAATTAAGTTCTAATAATATATAACCAAAAAAAAATCTGCCTGTGTTTATACAGGACCGGCCGAACCCCCCCACGAGCGTGGTGTTGGTGGGTCATTCCATGGGAGGGGTGGTGGCCCGAGCCTTGTTCACCCTCCCCCGGTTTAACCCCAGTCTGGTCAGTCTTATCATCACCCAGGCCTCCCCACACCAGGCTCCAGTCCTTTCACTGGATCCACACATACTGGGTAATGCACTCCAAATCCACACACACACACACACACACACACACACACAGACATGCTTTTGGGTCAAATGTCATTCATGTCAAAGATGCTGTTCTCAATTTGAAACTGATTTTTTTTATGTCAGTTCAACTGAATGAAAAGACTAGAGAAACAGGGTTACATTGTAGAAATGCAATCTTTGTTCTACATGGAAAGTCTGTAGGTTTACTACAGGCTTTAGGAGTTCAGTCTGTCCTGTACAGTTGTTTAGGTCAGACGTCAGGAGTTCAGTCAGTCTGTCCTGTATAGTTGTTTAGGTCAGGAGTTCAGTCTGTCCTGTGTAGAGTTGTTTAGGTCAGGAGTTCAGTCTTTCCTGTATAGTTGTTTAGGTCAGACGTCAGGAGTTCAGTCTGTCCTGTGTAGAGTTGTTTAGGTCAGGAGTTCAGTCAGTCTGTCCTGTGTAGAGTTGTTAAGGTCAGACGTCAGGAGTTCAGTCTGTCTTGTATAGAGTTGTTTAGGTCAGACGTCCGGAGTTCAGTCTGTCCTGTATAGGTTTGTTTAGGTCAGACGTCAGGAGTTCAGTCTGTCCTGTGTAGAGTTGTTAAGGTCAGACGTCAGGAGTTCAGTCAGTCTGTCCTGTATAGGTTTGTTTAGGTCAGACGTCAGGAGTTCAGTCTGTCCTGTGTAGAGTTGTTAAGGTCAGACGTCAGGAGTTCAGTCTGTCCTGTATAGAGTTGTTTAGGTCAGACGTCCGGAGTTCAGTCTGTCCTGTATAGAGTTGTTTAGGTCAGGAGTTCAGTCAGTCTGTCCTGTGTAGAGTTGTTTAGGTCAGGAGTTCAGTCTGTCCGTCCTGTGTAGAGTTGTTAAGGTCAGACGTCAGGAGTTCAGTCTGTCCTGTGTAGAGTTGTTTAGGTCAGGAGTTCAGTCAGTCTGTCCTGTGTAGAGTTGTTTAGGTCAGGAGTTCAGTCTGTCCTGTGTAGAGTTGTTAAGGTCAGACGTCAGGAGTTCAGTTTATCCTGTGTAGAGTTGTGTGCTGTACTGACCCACCTGATTCAGCTGATTAGACAAGTATGAACCACTGACTGAGCTCAATCAGATGAGTTAGCACAAAGCTAAAACAAACACATTATTCAGGCCTGGCCTTGTGTGAGGACTGGGCTTAGAAATATTGGGTTTGTTCACACGTTGATAAAGTACAAGGAAAGTTTACAAATTCATTATCTTTGAGTAAAAAAAAGAACATTTACTTATTTGTAAGATACGTTTAACCCAAACCTGCCTCACCTACACAGAATTGACTGCGTGTCATGTATTTTTGTCACTCACAATAAAACACAAACCTAAATATTCTCAGAGACCTTTAATGCAGGGGTCAGACTTTTTACATCTCCCTCCCGTGTGTTGGACAGAGTTTTATTCGGCTGTTAGGCAGAAGTGGGTTGCGGGTGCAGAGGACCTGCAGAACGTCACGGTTCTCTCTGCGGGAGGTGGTTACCGTGACTACCAGGTGCGGTCCGGGCTGACAGCACTGCCCTGCCCCTCGGATGACCTTAACAAGATCTCCCTGGTGGTAAGACAGAGACGCGACTGATAATCCCTGTTTGAAATGTAGCTTTTTTTGGCACTCGTCATTAAATGAAATGCCATGACCTCTATCAAAGACTTCAGAGCTCTCTCTCTCTGTCTCTCTCTCTCTGTCTCTCTCTCTCTGTCTCTCTCTCTGTGTCCCTCTCTCTCTCCCTCTCTCTCTCTCTCTCTCTCTTTCTGTGTGACTCTCTCTCTCTCTCTGTGGTGCTGTGTTTTGCACTGAAGGTCACTGCTGTTCCCAGGACCTGGGTGTCTACAGATCATCTCTCGATTGTGTGGTAGGTGTCATTCATTAGATTTAAAGTTTTTCATCTCTGTTAACAGACGAGAAAGCAGAAACACAGAAACTTAGTGTTAATTATTATTAATGACTATTTTTATTATTAATTCGAAGGCTTCTTAAATATTTTAATCTAGCTGTGTAGGCATTTATGCTCAGTACTTCCAGTAACCTGTTGTAATTCTTCTTAGATAGATCTGTGATAGTGAGAGTGAATGACTCTTTGTTGCATGATTGTGATTGAAGGTGTAAGGAGCTGGTTCTGGCCACAGTCCGGGCTTTCTTTGACCTCATCGAACCTGAAACGAGGCAGGTAAGTGTCTGTAAGTGTGTGAGTGAGTGTGTGCCTGAGTGTGTGTACCTGCTTAATTGCTGTGTTTTTCTGCCAGTTCACAGAGAACATTGAGAAGAGAATGTCTGTGTTGAATCACCACTTCATTAGACACCCTGTACAGGTGCCTGGCAACCAGCTTGAAACTCCAGTGACCTTCACAGGTACGGCTCATTTCAACTCAACACAGAATCTTTTTTCTTTTTTTGAAGTAACAAAATAATCACAAAAAAAAAAATAAGGTAGCCGCTGTGGATCGGTTGGTTAGGCACTCACCTCGCAATGTGAGGGTCGGCAGTTCTAGCCTGGTTGAGCCACAGTGGACGTCAGCAAGGGCATGCGGTCAAGTAAAGTGCTACACTGCCACATCCAATGTCCCTGTAAAGGGCACCGCCTCAGCCCCCAGAAAGGGGAGTTCCTGGCATTAATTATACAAAAAAAAAAAAAGTTACAAAATTATAAAATAAGAAAATGTAAAGTCTCTCTCTTGTTCTCGTGCTCCCTCTCTCTCTCTTTCTCTCTCTCGTGCTCTCTCTCCCTCTCTTTCTCTCTCTCTTTCTCTCTCTCTCTCTTTCTCTCTCTCGTGCTCTCTCTCTCTCTCTCTCTCTCTCTTTAGCTCCCTTAGAGGCATGGAGTGAGGTGAACACTCTTCGGCTTTTCTACAGCACACCCAAGGTGGGTCACCATGACGACCTCAGCATACACCATTAACACAGCCACAGTTATTAACCCGGTTATCTGTTACATTAACACTGTCCCAGTAATTAACCTGGTTATGTGTTACATTAACACAGCCACAGTTATTAACCCGGTTATCTGTTACATTAACACTGTCCCAGTAATTAACCTGGTTATGTGTTACATTAACACTGTCACAGTAATTAACCTGGTTATCTGTTACATTAACACTGTCACAGTAATTAACCTGGTTATCTACTCTGACGAAAGTGTCTGACTCTCTACAGGAAGCACAAATGAAGTACTTCCTGTTTGCCCTGTCCAGTCGGAGGAGAGCCTACAGTCACTTCCACTGCCATAGTAGTAACCTGGTGAGCAGAGGTTTCATTTCCTGTCAGCGCTTAATAACAGAGCCCTACATAGACTTGCAGCGTTTTAATTCAGAATTATTTATGTTTAATTAGAGTATATGCACGCACACACAAATATACATACATACATAATGATTATGCACTGCTGTAAAGTGATTTTCTTTAACATAGAGCCCATCACAGTGATCAGTTTACTTCAGAACTAGTGTGTGACTGTGCATGCAAAACCATTTTTGTTTAATAGTAATATCAGTGTTAGTAGTTTAAAAACGCTGCATGTAGAATCTAACCACACAGAGAGGAGTGTGTGTGTGTGTGTGTGTCGGGGGGGTTTGTCTTGAGAAAGTGTGGAGTTGTTTATGAGACGGTTCATGGCTGTATTTGTCTCTGGTGTGTTTTTTTACAGGAAATGTCCAGCTGGCTGTTTGGCTGTACACAGATGAATGGTTCTGTTTGGTAAATCCAGTCCTCTCTCCTCTCTCTCTCTCTTTACTTTCTTTGTCTTATCCTCTGTCTCCTCACCTCTTTCATTCTTCTATCTGTCTCTCCTGCTCCGTTTCCTGTCTCCTGATTTAGTGTTTTCTCTCAGTTTGCAGGCAGTGGATCTTTCTATGGGGACGGAGCTTCTTCCAGCTTTCAAGGTAAATCTGTCCTTCTCCCCCTCACACCACAGCCCCTCTGTCCTCCTCCCCCTCACACCACAGCCCCTCTGTCCTCCTCCCCCTCACACCGCAGCCCCTCTGTCCTCCTCCCCCTCACACCGCAGCCCCTCTGTCCTCCTCCCCCTCACACCGCAGCCCCTCTGTCCTCCTCCCCCTCACACCGCAGCCCCTCTGTCCTCCTCCCCCTCACACCGCAGCCCCTCTGTCCTCCTCCCCCTCACACCACAGCCCCTCTGTCCCTCTCCCCCTCACACCGCAGCCCCTCTGTCCTCCTCCCCCTCACACCGCAGCCCCTCTGTCCTCCTCCCCCTCACACCGCAGCCCCTCTGTCCCTCTCCCCCTCACACCACAGCCCCTCTGTCCTCCTCCCCCTCACACCGCAGCCCCTCTGTCCTCCTCCCCCTCACACCACAGCCCCTCTGTCCCTCTCCCCCTCACACCACAGCCCCTCTGTCCTCCTCCCCCTCACACCACAGCCCCTCTGTCCCTCTCCCCCTCACACCACAGCCCCTCTGTCCTCCTCCCCCTCACACCACAGCCCCTCTGTCCCTCTCCTCCTCACACCACAGCCCCTCTGTCCTCCTCCCCCTCACACCACAGCCCCTTTGTCCTCCTCCATCTCTCCTTTCTCTCCACACACCCAGGCCAGGGAGAATTCATCTCCTCATCTGGTTTTCTTCTTTTTTTTTTTTTTTTTTCTCACGGATCTTGTATCTTGTGAAACTGTGAGGTCCACGCTCTGACAACTTCCTCAAGATATCACTCAGAGCGATAAGAGACTCATGACGGTTTGGATGACCTGGACTTCCTTCCCCTTTCGCCCTAAGATTAGACTGAAATGATGATCTTCAGCCCTGTGGTCTGTGTTTTAGAGCCTTGTTTATGAGCCCTGCACTCTGATTGGTCAGTTTGGTCCATCCTCTCTCTTCATAGGCTGTAACGGTGAAACTGAGTGAGCTGTCTGCCGTTTCTCATTTGGTCGTCAGTGCCTCTAACCTGAGTGGGAGACAGGTACATCATTAACCTGGCAACACTCTTAATAAATAACGTTACTGTCAAAAGTGCATTGTATATAGGGTTTGTGGCATTTAATAGATAGTAAGAGGTATGTTTGTAGCTTTGAAAAGATAGAGAGATTTTTAAGAGTATTATTGCATTATAGTTGACTTGTTGACATATACATTTTGAAACAGTTTGACCAGACACCATAATATTTTGTGTGGCGACCCACTATTCCAAAACCAGCCTCTTCAGACCAGAACTGACTCTTTATCTAAATATTGTAAAGTTGTCCATTATTTTACATACATGTGCACTGAATTTTCCCCCGTGCACAATCAGTTGTGCCTCATGTTGCACTGTCTCTAATGCCGCGTGTCTGTGTGCGTGTGTGTGTGCGTGTGTGTGTGCGTGTGTGTGTGCGTGTGTGTGTGTGTGTGTGTGTGTGTGTGGGGCACAGTTCATGGTGGAGTGTGAGTGGCAGAGGGAGGAGAGCCAAACTGTCTCCCTGCCTGTCCCTCATGTCCTCTCCCTGGGTAAGGTTCACCTCTCAGGCCAGGCTCTACACGCCTAGCCTTTCCCATCTCAGTATAAATACGCATTAAGGATTACCATACAGTACACAGGGCTGACTGCTTTATCAGCAGCATGGGCTACAGGTCACTGTTTAAGATAAATCTGACCACATTTCATAATTATTCACCTAAAGTTTCAATCAAGGTAACTCCTTTGAATTTTGGATTCTCATAGATAGAGTTAGATTGGCCTGGCAAACTGCTGAAGTGGTTAAGGTCTGCTTTGCGTATTGTGTTGTCTGGACAGGAGGTTTAGTTGAGACCTTTTTGTGTGTAATTCCTGTTCTCTTCTTCTTTCTGTTTGCAGGTCTCACTGCCAGTGAAATCACTATTAACTCCTCAGGCCTCCTCCACACATTACAGCTGCAACACTTTCACCAGGTAACACTCGCTCTCTCGCTTTTTCTCCTCTTTCTTTTCTGCTCCAACTCTTCTCCCTTCTGCCACTTTTCCTCCCCCTAAGGAAAAAAAAAAAAAGAGACTTATAGAAATGTAACTCTTTCGTTTCATTTTTCTGTCCGTAGGTCTATCAGGCCTTCAGAATCAGCATTGTGAGTCACTGTAAATCCCCCAGAGGTAAAGCACATAGAGCATAATGACAGTTCGGCCTCTGTGTTGTCCGTTACGTTTGGAAGCCAGTGTGATTTCTACAGTTAGACAATAAACTCGCACTTCACCACACCCCAAACACTCCTCTCTGTTTGGTGTGTAGACAGACTGCCCAGTGTGTACAGAATGAAGGTGCCCTGGTTTAGAGAAGACACTTTCACCACAGCAAAGTAAGGACAGACACAAAACAAAAAAACACCCATTGCTCTGTTCCTGGTCTGTATGTCTCTTTGTTTTGTTACCAGCCTTATTGCCATTTCCCTCACTAAATCTCCTTCATTCTCTAATTTTTTTCACCTGCACGTCTCTCTCTCTCTCTCTCTCTCTCTCTCTCTCTCTCTCTCTCTCTCTCTCTCTCGCTCTCTCCCTCCCCCTCTCAGCGTTCCTTCTGTAACTGAAATATCGGCCATGCTTCACACCCAGCGACCTGACAACTCCTCAAGTGCCATTCTGCAGCTCCACACTGCCCCTAACTGCCAGTATAAGGTACTGCACTCGCTGCCCAGCAGTCCACCCAGCTGTTCAAACACGTGTTAAACCGTGAATAACACACTGTGTCTTCCTGCCTCAGGTGTCTGTGCGGACCTCCTTCCCCAGAGTCCTGGGACAGGTACGGTTATAGCGCGTATCAGGGCGATATCGCTTTTTACCTCATGATTTTACAATCTACACTGCATTCTGATGCACAAGTTATTTCTGATCACATGATCCAAAATTGATTTCCCCCCTGATTAGAAACTAGAGAAACCAGTCAGCCACTGAGCGTTTTGCTGCTATTATATACTGTTTTAAATCACACTCATTTCAAATACAGAATATCATAGAGCAAATTTACTTTTACATTCAGGGAAAATATTTTTTTTTCTAATCTGAGAGATAAGGATGATAAGGCTCCAGGTGAGTTAGTTTGTTCAGCCCATTTCTGCTTCATTCAACCTGAACTATATCAGCAAGTGAACAGACTGTGGTGTGAAACCAGAGAGGGAGAGAGAGACAGTTCTATTGTACATTTGAATCAACAGTAAAACAAAGTGGGGATAGCTCTGTAATGTCCTGGAAGAACCGAAACTTGACTGACACATAAACGGACCAATAGCTGAACGTTTTTTCTGATGCGTTAAGAGAACATGTTGTGGTGTGATCCTCAGGTGTTGCGGTTCTGCGGGACGGTACTGCCCGTGTACATGTCCGTCACGGTCCTGTTGGCTCTGGGAAGACAGCTGAGCTCCCTCCTCCGGACGGGTCGTCCGCTGGGAATGACTGACGCTGTGGCTGAAGCACTGCAGCCTCATAAAGTCCAGCTGCCCGTTTACACGCTTCACCTACTGCTCAAGTGAGAGAGAGACAGCCCTGCCTCATTTCAGACCAGCTGCGTGTCAATTCACATCACATATCTCTCACTCTCTCTCTCCTGTTCTCTGGTGCCTGTGTTCTCTTCTTCCCCCTACCTCTGTGTTCCCCTCTGCTCATATGTTGACATTATTTTCCTCTCCCTTTTCTTCCTCTGTTATATTCCTCATTCACTCCACCACTCTCACCATAAACCCCGCTCTGTTTCCCCTCCTCATCTCTGGCAGATTTGACTGGTTTCAGGAGAGCTGGTCGGCTCTTGGGCTCCCCCTGGTGGACACACTTCCTTTCACGCCCCTGGAGGACATGTCCCACAGTGCAACACAGCCCAGCCAGGACTGGACCCACCTGGTGTCTCTCCTCCTGTGTGTGCTGGGGGCTGCCGTGGCATTCTGGGCCAGCGCCGTCCTCCGTCTTTCTCTGCGCATGCTCTCGTTCCTTCTCGCCCCCCTGCACAGGTACTGCCCCCCCCCCCCCCCAGGCTTCACATGCTCACGTGAGCAGCGTCACTCAGATTTCAGCCCTGGCTCTGGAGCATAAGGACAGAAACGATTTAGTCGTGTAATCTTTTTTTAAGAGAAGATTTATAATCGTTTCGTAAGGGATGGGTAATGTTCATGAAAGATGCATCAGCAGAGACTTCAGCCAGCCTCCTCCGCAATACACTGACATAGTGTTTTACTCTGATATAAACTCTGCTCTGTGTTGTTGTAAAGTGAGAGACAAGCCTGCTTTGTTTGCTGCCATCTGTTCAGTTTTACAGTGAGATCAAGTCTAACAATCAAAGCTTCACAGGTTCTGTTCGCACACATCTGATTGTGTATATATATGTATATGTACTGTATGGTTGTGTCTGTGTGTTAACTCATTCAGTATAAACATGATTTTAGTATGGATTTGAATGCCACTTTGAAAGAGTTTATTCACTGCATGTGTGTGTTTATGCACTGTAGACAAGATTTTAGTCTGAATCTAAACTTCACTATTTGAAGGTCTTGATGTACTCTGTCTGTGTGTGTGTGGTGTGCGTGTGTGTGTGTGTGTGCGGTGTGGGTGTGTGTGTGTGATGTGTGTGTTTGTGTGTGTGTGTGTGTGTGCGTGTGTGCGTGTGTGCGTGTGCGGTGTGTGTGCGGTGTGTGTGCGTGTGTGTGTGTGTTGTGTGTGTGTGTGTGTGCGGTGTGTGTGTGCGGTGTGTGCGGTGTGTGCGGTGTGTGCGTGTGTGCGGTGTGTGCGTGTGTGCGGTGTGTGTGTGTGTGCGGTGTGTGTGTGTGCGGTGTGTGTGTGTGTGTGGGGTGTGTGCGTGTGTGGGGTGTGTGTGCGTGTGTGGTGTGTGTGTGTGTGTGTGTGTGTGTGTGTGTGTGTTCTCAGGCCCTCTGTTTCTCGGGACTGTGCCACTCTCCGTCTGCGTACACAGATCCTCTTTATCACTGCGTTGACGGTGCTGGGCGGAGCCACCTGTGGGGCTCTGGCGGTCACTGTCGCCTTCCTGCTTCACCTCTACAGGGTGGGAACCTCTAGAACCTTCTGTTCCACTATAGTGTGACTGTGTCCCTCTGTCAGTTTGAGTGTTTGTGAGAGAACGCGTCATCAAATACTCATTTCTCCCTCACTGTATGACAGAGAGATTGCAATCCTACGCTACTCTAAATAAGTCAACTCACTGATTGAGTTTTGAGTGATTTTACCCAGATTTCCATAGCCTTTCTGTGGACTATTCTGAAATATTCCTCATAGTTATACTAAGCAGACTGGGGTTTTTTTATTGACCTCTTAATGAAATTTTGTCATTCTGTGTCTGAATAATTTTGTTTTTTTCCAGGTCATCAGATTACAAATGACAGACAGGTCCTTAAGCCACATGCTCAATCTGGTGAGTGTGAGAAATAAGCGTAATTCCACATTTCACATTTAGGTAAAAACATCACATCAGCGTTGATTGCCAGCGTGGATGAGCTGGAGTCCATGAAGGGAATTGTGGTTATTGACATGCTTGGTTAGATCACTGATGCTGTCTGCACCAGGCCCCGCAGAAGGTCCCTGAGAAGGCAGAGAACGGCTTTGGGAGCGGTGACAGGCAAACCGGATCTGAATGTAACGGCGCCCCCTTGCTGTCTGAGTCAGTACTGCAGGATGTCAGAGATGATCTGCAGCTGCACCTGAGTGTCTCTGCTCTGCTCACTCTACCCATGATGCTCAGTGGCCCGTCCCTCCTCCACTGGACACGAAACCTCAGGTACAGATATGTGTTTACATTTCCATATTCACACATGACACTGTGTGGTGGTAACGTGTGTGTGTGTGTGTGTGTGTGTGTGTGTGTGTGTGTGTGTGTGTGTGTGTGTGCTCTTCTGGGTAGATGATTTAACCTCTGAAGTCTTCCTCACAGACACTCTGCTCATCTGGATCCTGACCCATTCTGGCCACATACAGTGCCTCTGATCATTTCCAGTGTGCTGCTCATCAACTGCAACACTCTCAGGCTTAAACACAGGTGAGGGGGTGTGTGTGTGTGTGTGTGTGTGTGTGTGTATTAAGTGTGCATTATTGTGGTGTCTTGAGTCATAATGATGATAAAGTTTGTTCATGTGTGTGTTTGTGTTTATGTGTAAACTCACATTTAGATATACACCTGTGTTTTTCCATATGTTTCAGTAAACTCTTGCTCCGTTTGACCTCCAAACTGCTGCTGCCCTTGTGTGTTGCCATGGTGACCTTCTCACCTCTGCACCTGTATCGAGTCACCCACTTCCTCTCTGCAGCCCTGGCTTTCCTGGCTGCTTCCTGTTACCTCTGACCTTTTCTCTGACTCACCAGTAATCCACCCTGGATTAAAACCTTAACCCATGGTAAACCCATCCTAGCCCAAACAGCCTTAGGGTTATCCATCCTACGGGTCACAGTAGGACAGATATGATATTGTAATGTGTTTTTGGATTTCAGACACTGGTTAAGGATGACAGCTTAGAGATTCTTAACAGGGTATTATGTCAGAAGTCTTCACTTGGATGTATCTTTATTTGTTTTCTGATTTTTCTACCTTTTTTTTATTTTTATTTTCAAATTTATACAAGCGGCTGTGTGTGTGTGTGTGCGCGCACGCGTGTGTGTGTCCGTGTGCACAGTCTATACGACTGTCTGTTTATCCATATCACTGTACATGTATCCATGTGACCCTGTCTACCTACATCACTGTCTGTGTTTACTTATGACTGTCTGTCTATGTACCCATATCACTGTCTGTGTACCCATATGACTGTCTGTCTGTGTACCCATATGACTGTCTGTGTACCCATATGACTGTCTGTCTGTGTACCCATATGACTGTCTGCCTGTCTGACTCACATTTACCTTCATTTGACTCTCTGTGCATGATGCTCTCTGTGTGCCCAAATGAGTCTGTGTTTGACCATTTGACAGTCTGTCTGTGTCAACACGTCCATCCCGTCCTGTCTGTCTGTGTCAACACGTCCATCCCGTCCTGTCTGTCTGTGTCAACACGTCCATCCCGTCCTGTCTGTCTGTGTCAACATGTCCATCCCGTCCTGTCTGTCCTGGCTCAGCCTTAAACTAACTGAACCCATTAAGATCTGAATGCAGAGGCCGCTCTTAACACTGGGGGCTTAATGTTTTTTGTTGTTGTTGTTTATCTGTTTCTTTTTTTGGTTTTTGATTTTGTTTTTTGTTTTGTTTTTTTGGCCATCCTGTACTTCTAACCCTCTGTTTAATTTAGCCAATGAAAGAGGATTTTTGTGCAGTTGGTATCTGAGGTTATCTGTGTGCCGTGTGTCTGAACAGTGTGACTCTGAGGCAGTGTCAGTTATCTGTGTGCCGTGTGTCTGAACAGTGTGACTCTGAGGCAGTGTCAGTTATCTGTGTGCCGTGTGTCTGAACAGTGTGACTCTGAGGCAGTGTCAGTTATCTGTGTGCCGTGTGTCTGAACAGTGTGACTCTGAGGCAGTGTCAGTTATCTGTGTGCCGTGTGTCTGAACAGTGTGACTCTGAGGCAGTGTCAGTTATCTGTGTGCCGTGTGTCTGAACAGTGTGACTCTGAGGCAGTGTCAGTTATCTGTGTGCCGTGTGTCTGAACAGTGTGACTCTGAGGCAGTGTCAGTTATCTGTGTGCCGTGTGTCTGAACAGTGTGACTCTGAGGCAGTGTCAGTTATCTGTGTGCCGTGTGTCTGAACAGTGTGACTCTGAGGCAGTGTCAGTTATCTGTGTGCCGTGTGTCTGAACAGTGTGACTCTGAGGCAGTGTCAGTTATCTGTGTGACGTGTGTCTGAACAGTGTGACTCTGAGGCAGTGTCAGTTATCTGGATCAGAATTATGGAGTGTAGTGGTTCGCCAGATTCATCATTTGGCTTGTATCTCCGGTGATGTTACTTCAAAGCCTTTACTTTTAAGAATGTATTTTTGTAATTCCACTGCATTTTCATCAAAACAAGAACATAAAGAACATCTGACACACTAAATAACAAATATTCACACCTCACTTACCGTTAAAAAAAAAAACCCGAAATAAAACAGAAATTGCTGCATAACACAATTAAAGCTATAGCAGCAATGATATTAACACTGAAGTACATTTCATCTCAGTGAGACTATGACAACAACTGATTAATCTTTAGCCTCAGTTTGCATAAAGCTTGTTTTGGAAGAAGAGGGCAGATTTCTTAGCTCTCGGTCTGTGTGCCATGGGGTACAGACAGACACTCTCTCGGTCTGTGTGCCATGGGGTACAGACAGACACTCTCTCGGTCTATGTGCCATGGGGTACAGACAGACACTCTCTCGGTCTGTGTGCCATGGGGTACAGACAGACACTCTCTCGGTCTATGTGCCATGGGGTACAGACAGACACTCTCTCGGTCTGTGTGCCGTGGGGTACAGACAGACACTCTCTCGGTCTGTGTGCCGTGGTGTACAGACAGACACTCTCTCGGTCTGTGTGCCGTGGTGTACAGACAGACACTCTCTCGGTCTGTGTGCCGTGGGGTACAGACAGACACTCTCTCGGTCTGTGTGCCGTGGGGTACAGACAGGCCTCAGAAAATGATAATTATTTAAACAATTAGGCAATGAAATCTTAATTACTCAAGTGTTTTGTTGCACAGTGAGAAATCTCACATGACTTTGCTGTCATAATGGAAACAAACAGTGGCTCTGTACACATGCACTGTGTACCGAAGCTGCGAAGAACCCAGATTTTGCCGATCCGTATGGGCTCATATGAACAGCTAAATCCAAACAGGGAGAGTGTCTGTTGTGAAAATCTGACCCAACTGCTAATTCAGTTTTAAGTCCTTTAATGAGAAGGGAGACCAGTGGGATGTCGTTGGCTCCCATGGTGATCCTAAAGGATGAAGAACAATAGCTGATTGGCAGGGATATACCCATGAGCCATGCTGCCACCGATTCATTGCCATGGTAACCCCCCCCCCTTTTTTTTTTTTTTTTTGTCTTGTCCCCGCTGTATGAACAGTTCCATTGAGGGGAACCTCTTACTTCACTCCATGTGTTGGTGTCTGCTGCGTGTGTGTGTGTGTGTCTCTGCGCGTGTGTGCTTGTTATATCTATCAGAATGTATCTTCCTGCCTAGCCCCCTTAGTTAAGTCTAAACTGTCAGTGTGTGTCTGTGTGTGTGTGTGTGTGTGTGTTTTACCACTTTGGAAATTGATGGAAACCCAGTCAGCCAAAGGGCGTGTCAGGCCTTTGTTGTGTTGGCTTAAACGATGGATTTTATAATACTGTCTTATTATGTGGTTGTGCTAGAAACTTGATGTCCTTTTTACTCAGTCTTCACCAGCACTGCTCACCTGCTTTCCTCTGTGCAGCCCATTCTGAACACCGCACCGTAAAAGAGCTGTCTCCAGAACGGATTCTCCCCAGCGTGGCTAGGCTTGCACCCAGGCTAGAGAGAACTGACGTTTAATTCACTCAGCTCAGAAATGTCTTTTATTAATACAGATAGTGCCTTTCTGAAAACACGTCCTTCTGCAAAGTCAGACCTAACACTTACCATTATATAGATAGGGAATGCTTTTGGAGGCTGGTGATTGGTCAGACCAGGAGTTAAACCCAGCCAATTGACTCACTGTATTTTCTATCAGTGGTATTGCCAAAAAAGGCAGTCAAAATGAGCACAACTTACCAGAGATTTAAAAAAATAAATACAGAAAAGAAATTCAGTCTAGGAAACAGTTGTAAACTATTCACCGAGTTCACATTTTGTCAGACAGAAGGAAACACGTTTTCTCAGATGCCAGGACCAAACCCACACAAACACACTCTTCTCAAATGATAAGTTGTGTCACTTGCACTGTGAATGTACTTGCACCTGTGTGTCTATGCACACACGCTCGCACGCTCTTTTATGTGTGTGTGTGTGTGTGCGTGCGCGTATGTGCGTGTTTTAGACTGTTCTCTTTCTGGCGTGTGTGTCGGTCGCTCTGTCTGACTGGTTCGTGCTTTGAAATGCACATGTTTCTGCCTCATTTTAAAACATGGGCTGTGAACAAAGTACTAGTTGAACTTTTCATACAAGTGCTAGTAACTGGCGTAGCTTTTTTTGTTTGTTTGTTTGTTTGTTTTTATGAATATGGTTATGATTTCTATTGGTGTACACTGTGATGTAAGGTGAGGTGTGTGATTCTGCTCTCATGTTCCAGAAGCTTCACTGTAAGCATAGAGCAGTGTTTTCATGTCAAAGAACTGTTGCTCTCTTCTAATAGCTGTGCTATTGACTCTTCATCGACCTCAGCACTCATCATAGTGACTCAGCAGTGACTTTGTTTTCTGTGCTGTAACCAGACAACCATGTAAATAATGCTGAGGTGTTTCCGCTGTATTGGTGGGTCAAAATTATTATTATTATTATTATTATTATTATTATTATTATTATAAAGCACTATGATCGTAATGAAACACTACCTGTTTTTTTAACGGCAGGTAGCAGTGTTCTGTGTTGCCACACCTTTTTTTTTTTTTTTTTTAATTAAAACTTTTACTCCTATCAGAAGTTTTATAGGCGTAGGATTTTGGAAAACACAGCAACCGTGGTGTACTAGAGTGAGAGCTTTATCAACATAATCTGTGTTGTTTTAACTCCTAAACCTAAGATTTGGATGAAACATTAGAAATCAGCTGTGATTTCAGCGAGATATCTGAGCAGTGTAACTGCTGTGATGATCAGATGCTTCACGGGGAACTCAGACGTTCCTCTCTTGTGTCTCCACGTTCCAGCTGCACCGTTTTATCTGACATTTTGCACCAACTACACACTCTACCTACAAAATTTAAAAAAAAAAGAGAGAGAGAGAGAAGCTGCTCTCTGTACACCTACAACCTTACCTTCTGTTCTCATGTGTCAGTGACTCACTCCAAATCTACATAGAGGACAAATTAAGGCGACCTTTTTTCAGGTTCACGCTGGTACTTTTAGGAGGTACATTAGATATTATTGTGCCACCTGTAACTCACCAGTTACTTATATTAATTTAAAAAAATTGAGCTCGGTATAGATGTGTGCTATTGCACTGTACAGTGATACCACGAGCACATCAGTCCCTGCACTACAGATGGAGTAATTAATTAGTTCATAAATTAATTTGTAATTAATTAACTTACGGAAGTCAACATGGAAATTGACTGGAAATGGACAGTGGAATGGTGTGTAAAAATCACTTGGAAAAAATATGTAAATTATTTGTTGTTTTGGGTCACGTCTTAATGTTACGCCAAAATTCTGATGTCAAACAGAAATCATTTCTGTTTTTCTTATTCCTCTTAGTGCCCTTCAATACACTGGGAAAAGTTGTATGTATTGAGAAAAAAAATGAATAAATAAATGTTTCAATGAGTGCAATGGGCCCAGCAGGTTCTGTGATCAAAAGGAAAGATGTTTACCACAATGTAACATTTTTTTACACTCTTAATTTTCACTCTGTAACATATATATTTTTTTTTAATGGTATCTGAATATTTTCAGTGATTTTGTAGAAAACAGTAAACATTGAAGAGGTAGAGAGTGTCAAAACATCTTATTGAACTTGTTGACTTATGAAGAGACGGTGTCAGAGATGGCGTGACTTTGTAGGTAGTTGTGAGGTGAAAGTCCTGTGTGGAAATGTGACCCGTTCTTGTGAAATTCTACGCGTGTTCTAATGATGTAAGCAAACATTTTTAATTCTCAGGTCTAAATATTGTTATGTAGAGGGGTTTGCTTTTGGTGTTTTTTTTTTTTTTTAATTTTGTTTTTTTTTTTTGTTTTTGTTTTTTATAAATTGCACAAGTTGTAACTAATGTTTATTTTACCCAAAGGCAAATAATTTGTGAGAACTATTGCTGTTCCAATAAAATTGAGAAAAACTGTCAAATCCTTCTCATGATGGGATAGATTATTTGTAAGATGGTGTCTGATATGTCATGAAGCAGCCTCCTGAACAGCTGCAAACCTAACTAGCTTTCATAGAGACTAGCTCTGCGACACAGGGGGATGTAATTATTATTATTATTATTGTTGTTATTATTATTATTATTATTATTATTATTATTATTATTAGAAGTAGTGGTAGTGCAGGCTATAGTGGAACTGTTAAAATAAGATGGGCTTTTCAAGATTGACGTGTGATCATCTAATATATATTTGAGTAAACTGGGGTTTTAACTAATGCATTGACCTATTCTTGACTTACACTTGTAAAAATAATGTTATGCAATTTTAATGGAGTTTGTTTTTGACGCAGTCTACTGGTAAATGATCTACAATTTACTTTCAGTTTGAAACACACAGACTACCAGTTTGAAACACACAGACTACCATTTCTCACTAAAGTGAAGCAAGCCAAACAAACATGACAATCAATTCATTGTTTCCTTGGAGACCATGGTGAATAAAGGATGTGTCCTCACTAGATGTGTGAAAACTGCGGATTAGAAATCTAACTGCACAGCAGAGGTGTTGATCTGTTCTCTGCCTCTCTCCAGGACACTATGACATCAGATTCAGTCAGACTGATTTAAATCACAGACATATGATGACATCATGATTAAGCAGTGTGTTAGGTTTGACGGGTAGGAAAGTTTGGAGCTCAGTTTTGGCAAAGTCAAACTGTAGACGACATGTACAAATGTGCCGTAAGCATATTTTTTTTTCATTTTTCAAAAAAAAGGAAGATCTTATAAACCTAGAGAAGTACCAGGAGACAGTCAGAGCTGTCAAGTGTACATGGTGGTTATGGCAATGAGCCGAACAAGTTCTCGATTCCATCACAAGCAAACCAACTTGGGAATGCCCTGGTTAAAGTAGGAAAACTCTTGAAAGCGTAGGGTTTAATCTGAAACAACAGTGAGCTTGTGACGAATACCAGTAAGTTTCAAGACGTCCGTCTGGAAAAGTGGAAGGAGGCGATCTCGGCCACAGCGTTGAGGAACGTCAGGGAAGCAAAGCGGAATGTGCCCGTTACCCCGAGATGTCCAGAAAATGCCTGCATATCTCAGTCAAGGCCAGGACGAGTCGTACAATTCACTCTAAGAAAGTCCCTCTACAGAAGCCTGGACGGAGCTGACCAAGGTCTGTCTGGCCCAGATCATTCTCTTTAACAGGCGCAGGGAAGGAGAGGTGGCAAGCATGCCTTTATCTGCACTTTCATCAAGAGACACCCCTGATCCGCATGAGGACTGCACACCGGGCTCTCTCCCTGAAGTTGAAAAAAAAACTCTTTAATTCTACTTAGTAGTTGGTTAAAACTCTTTTTTTAAAAGAAATACAATAATAATCTGAGGATTTACTTGATAGGTCTGTGTGTGGGTGTGTGTGTGTGTGTGTGTGTGCGCGCGTTTGTGTGTACACACTTCAGATGCACACCATTCTCTTCTGGACAGGCCTTTTTCCACATCTGGCGTTACCGATGATAATTACATTTTACCTTGTTGAGATCTGATCCGCTGCCCTGCGATGGACTGGCGACCTGTCCAGGGTGTTTCCCCGCCTTTCGCCCTATGTGCGCTGGGATAGGCTCCAGCACCCCCCACGACCCTAATCAGGATAAGCGGCTTAGATAATGAGTGAGTGAGTGAGATCTGATCCGCAGCGAATCCTGTTGGGAGGGTGATATCCAGAATAGACACTGCAGCTTGTCTATCTGTGGGCAGGAACCTGGAAGGAAATGAAACAGTGACTGTTTCATTCGAACTGTTTCTTACATGGTTAACACAAGTCCATATGGCATTAAATCTGGTTCTCTCGTGTACAGCTGCGTGCTAACTACACGATAACTTCATGACAGTCTGAAGAGAATCTTTATCGGAAATGGTGGAGATAAATGGAACTCTATGGGCCCTTCTTATTCTTACCCATGTTTCTCCATGACACTGTCACTGGGGGCGTTTACAGATGAAAAGAGGCCTTACTCTTCTTTTGCATATCTGTTCAGCTTTCACTTTGATACAGGCTGACTTACAGAAGGTTATGCTATGCCTGTGACCCACACCGTCACACCAATACCAACCCCAATGTTCGTGAGATTTCAGTATAGAGGTATAGACCAGTCAAATGAATGACCCTTTTTACATACTTGGTATCGGTGGTTAGCTTATAACTTCCATGGGCTCCTTGGTAGGAAACTGAAAAAAAATAATAATAATAATACTTAAACTAAATATCAGGCAAAATTACTGCAGTGGTTGAGATTTGTAAAACATTGTTTCATAAAACTAAAAGCATTTTGTTTATGAAGATGAAACATAAACTCCTCTTCCAATGTCACTTTGAGGTTAAAGTTCTTGCATTCAGATTTTTTCCTCTCAGGTTTGGCGTAATCTGAGGGACAGAGTTGGTCAGGGTTGCATGATATCTAAGCCATAGTCTGAAAGAGAAGATTTGGGTGGGCAGGTGCCTGAAATGCAGTGTTATTAACTGATATCAGTTTTGAAATGGAATGGATATATAATATTTTTGACCTTGATGCTTTTCCGAGTTTGCCATTGTAAACAATTAAAAGCTAGACAATTGCTTAGCCAACGCCTATGGGTGACACACACCCCTGCACTGTACCTATGTCCTCTCAATTATTGATGGACCTCATGGAATTAATGTATATCATTTGTGATCTCCACAATTAACATATTTAAGAACTACACCATCCAGGCCTTGGAGGCCAAAGTCAGACAGCTCAAGGTACGAGGAGATACTTATATATGGGCAGTTATTTAATTAATAATTATTTGACAATTAATTAATAATAATAACAATTGGCTACAAATTGGCCCATTCATTCACTAATAGTAAACAAATGTCTATTTGCATTTGACCTCTTTGACCTTTGTATTCTATATCTCTGCAAATGGAAAGGCCTAGAGACGTGGGGACAAATCTTCCAGAAAGGTCTCAGTCCTCTCTGAGGCAGTGTTTACACCTTGCATTAGATCCGATTTTGGTGATCCGATCACACATGGACAGCTCTAAAGTACAGATGTAAACGAAAATGTTCAGAGATTTCATGCTGTGGCAGAGTGAAGCCAAACAGGGGTTCGGGTTGCCCAAAACACACCAGAAACAAGCAAAAAAAAAATGGCTCCGCCGCAAATAGCACATAAGTGCAAGATGTTTTATTTACAGTGCAAAAAAAAAAAAACAGTCCCAACCAAAGTGAAGAAAAGTGAAAAAAAATGTCCAAAATGGCAAATATGTACAGTGAAAAAAAAGTATATATATATTTACAAGGAAAAAAACAAAACAAACAAACAAAAAAATATAGACTAGACACCCCACCCCACCCCACCCCACTCCACTCCACTCCACCCTCCTGACTCCCTCAACGTACAATGACCAAAAAAACCCCCTTTTGAACTATAGGACCCTCCCCTCGGAACATACCAGCTTCCTTCTGTTATTTTAAAATATTATGGCAGTTAATTATAAATTCTACTACATATACATAATCACCAACACAAATTCACAGTCCACAGTAATGTTTTAACTTTTACAATTTCTGGCTAGTGACGGCCGATCGTTACATTTTAAGGCAAAAACCGGTTTTCCATGGCGTGGCCACTTCCCCGTGTGCACCACACATGCGTCACTCCGGTAAAACTAAATAAATGAACTTGCGTTCCTACAGCTCTGTTTAGTCCTCCCCTGCACCGGTAGTCCTATCCTACTGCAACACATAACCAAACGGACTGACAAACGGAGAAAACAGAGGGAGACACGACAACCAACAAACATTACAACACAATAGGAACGTTTAGACAAAGCGATATATATAATAAAGACGGGACAGAGCCCTCTGTCACACATGCCGTTAGAAATTTCATACGGCATCTGTCAAATCAACGCATTTGGTCTTTGCAAACGTAAATGATGTATGTGTTTATTTGCATATAGAGCGGGCAAGTGAGATCCGATCGCAAGCGGTCACTGAGACACGCGGAGACGGATTTTAAAGCCAGGTATAAAAAAAACAGATGTACTTCAGCTGTCCACTAGATCGGATCACCAAAATCGGATCTAATGCAAGGTCTAAACAAGGCCTGAGATTCTTTGTTTGCTGGATGTGGCATTTGTGTGTGTGTTTGTGTGTACTCTCACAGGTTTTACTCTGTGTGTGTGTTCTCAAATGTGAGTGCTCCTCTCTGCATGTTCATAGGTCCTCCACATGTTCTCTGTGTATTGGATTTGTGTTTTGTTTTTTCAGTGTATAAGTCTCCTGTCTGACTGTGTAGGCCTTGTATTTGTGTGTGTAGGAGAGCGAGTGTTTAGATGTGATCTCATGCAAAGTTTCATGGCGTCTGACAATGCAATGAAACCACACAGACACTTGGCATCAGGTGCTCTTATGACATCTAAGGATAATTCAGCAGATGCAGATATATAGTATATAAGCATGTAAAGATGAAGCAGAGATTATGCTCGTCTAAGCCCTCTGCCAGCCTTTTATGATAAGAGACAGCTCTGTCACCTAAGCATTTTATAAGAAACCTTCAGTTCAGGCTTTCAGGAAATCATGCTGTTTCAAGGAAGCTGGAACCTTGTGAAATGCATGAACAAACAACAGAACTGTAATCACATTTGGTCAGTATTGTCAAAATGAAACTGAAAATGAAAGAGTGTTTCCTTATTTTATTTCCAGGCTGCTTAGCTTAGAGCCAGTTTGTCTGGAAGGTGGGCAACAGAGCAGGAGAAACA
Organism: Chanos chanos; assembly: GCF_902362185.1. Classification (NCBI taxonomy): domain Eukaryota; kingdom Metazoa; phylum Chordata; class Actinopteri; order Gonorynchiformes; family Chanidae; genus Chanos; species Chanos chanos. The sequence continues at coordinate 2,744,942 of NC_044504.1, forward strand.
AGTGTTGCTTGCATTTCGTATATTTAACATTTAATCTTTTTCAAGGAACTAGCTGCATCATATGCAGTGTATAACTAATGTTACCACATTTGGTCAGTGTTGTCAAAAGGACTCTCACGGGATGACATTTTTGTGTTTCCTTTTTTGATTACTCACTTGCTTTTTCCTGAAAAGAGGATTGATCAATGAGGACCACAAATCACAAGTGCCAACTTTTGGTCCAGAAGGGTAATTGCGGATTTAGGATAGAATTTGTTTACAGCCTATCATCAGTGGCATGAGAGAAAAAATGGTTCCTTATTGCACTTGCAATAATAATTTATAGTTAATAACAATACGTGTTTTCCATTTTTCCCACTATCAGCACTTTGTGTCCTTGCAGGGATCCCGGCATATCTCCCTGGGCTGAGAGCTGCTTACTGGAGTCATTCTCCTTGGACAGACACATCACACATAATCCCTCACCATCTGTGAAGGTAAATCATGTGACTGTTGACTCATGTTTGATGATTATACAGCACACAACCTCTGTACCAGCCACAACCAGCTGAAAAGTGCAAATGTTGAGAACAATACAGTGGAGAAAAAATTAAAAGGTTATTAATAAAGTTCAGTGAAAAATATTAAAAGGAGAATGGGACAAATAAGAGTTAAGCATTACAGAATGGCCAAGGAATGGCAGTTCATGAATTAAATCTTGCTCCATCGAAATTGCATATAAGTACGTAATAGTGGTTGCTCATGAACATTTCTGACGATGTGTCTGTGTTAACCCAAGCATTGTGCTAAGCATTATTCATTGAGCTCTTTGAACATTACTGTGGTCATCTGTGCTGTTGTTGGCATATGTACATATCATCAAGATGATTCATAAAAAAAAAGAAACAAACAAAAAAAAAAGCTTTTCGTTCAACTGTGGGTTAACGCTAACAAGATAGCACTGTTATTTCCTGAATCAGTATGAAACTGTAGTTTTGTGATGCTTTATTTTATGATCAATATATCACAAATAAAACCTTCATAAATCAGTAAAAACTGCCATTATTTAGATTTTGCCAGAACAAATATCAACAAGTTTCATAATAATACCCCTAAGATATCTCTCCTGTAAATGTTACAATGTGAAGAACCTACAAGTTAATTTACAGCAAAACACAAATTCCATGTTCAGCACTATGTATTTTTGAAGTGTAGAAACATTTTGTGTGACGGCTGTTCAGATGATGGCAATGTATGAATATGCTCACTAATACATACAGTCATGGGACCTGTTTTTGCGCATGATCAAAATAATGGCCACATTCAGAAGTATAAAGCAATGAATTATTGGATGAAAGGGATTGTTTCAAGCAGAAAGTAAATTCAAAGAAAGTAAAATTGTATAATGTGCATATGCCTTGTATTTGACAACCTGAATTTAGTTATGACTAAATTTCATTTCTATCAATTTATTTTGTTCCTCTAGGAAATTATTGTGGAAGACACGTTGAAGACGCTGTTCATTATATTACTTTTGAAATTCAGACCTTTAGACTCATGTGGTATCGAACATTTGAGGCTGCAAGCAAGATTGGACATGCAAAATGTAAGGCTTTAGAAACAATGTTGGGGAATTATGGAATGATCTCCCACCTGGACAACATCTGCAGTTAGGAAATGAAGATAACTGTGTGACCAATCAGACATCTTTGAAAACATAAAAGAATACTTGAAAAGTGTTAGTAGACCAGAATGGAGTCATTAAAAGAAAATATAGCTCAGGTTAAGGAAAGTCTCATGGAGCTTGAGAATTTGTTTAAGGAGGGCAAAGATCGAAATGATGCTAAAGTGAAAGACATGGAAGACAAGATTCGCGTTGCTTTCGATGTCCCGAGGGAACGCTGGATGAACACCGGTCAAACTTTGAAGGATGTCATAGAAAACTTGCATAAACAGCTGGACATCGTACAGAAGTCAACATTCTCATCCGAGATGATTTCAGATAAGGATGTTCTGAAGAATGCATCTGGGGGTCTGGCTTTGGAAGGGGTTTACAAAACTAGGAATCCAGAAGACATGCTGGCGAAAAGAGAGCAGCTCATTGAGATTCCAGATTCATTTTCACTTACCGGCCCACGGCAAAATACTATGTACGAGCAGAATAAAAATTTTCATCCCACAAAGCTGAAACAGATTTTCACAAAGTCATGGAGAAACTAGGCTATAGCTTTAGCCGCTCATTGAGCACTGGATTCAAAGGCTTCAGCCTTGGCGTTGGAGCAGAGAAAAATCACTCTACCGAGACAGAGGAAACAAGTTCAAAATTCACGAGAAGAGTCCTACATCCTCCACACAAAGTACAACTACATCCCCCTTGCATCTGGCTTTTTTCAGCAAGATGATCTCAAGCTCTCCACTGGAGCTGTTAATGCCCTTAAAGAAATTGAGACGGTCATTCTGCATTCTAATGACTGCAAACCACAAACCAACAAAGTGAGAAGTTTTTATGAGAGATTTGGGTCCCACGTGAACCAGGGCCCTCTACACTTCGGTGGAGTTTTCTGGTGGAGAGCTTGTGCATCAGGTTTCATACATAATGATCTGTCAGAGGTAAAAAAGTTGACTTCTGAATCTCTGAATGTTTACTGTGGTGCTGGATTTGGATTTGGGGCGTTTTCTATCTCAGGCAGAGCAGCAACATCCTCCACACAGCTGAGAGGATCTTTCACTGGGGAACACAGAGAGGACCTGATGAGTCAAGTGCAGCTGTCAGTCAGTAAAACTGGTGGTCCTGCTAAGATTGATGATCACGTGCTGTGGAAATCCTATCTTGTCACTAATAACAGAACCTGGAGTGTTATTGACAGAGGAACAACCCTGATTCCTGTTTGGGAAATAGTAATGACTTCTCACAGAGGTGATTTCAAAGATGTGTCCAATTTAAACAGAATATTGATGGAAGCATACACAGATATCACTAAAGAAAATGTGGAAAAGATGTGGGGAGAGGACATTCTTTCTGAAGTGCAAAAAAGCAGAAACTCTGATTCAGTCAGTAAAGGGGTGGAGTGCCTCTGACTGTGAATCCTACTTGACACAGTTGTTGGACTTCAAATCTAGGCTATTTGACAAAACAGGATCCCACAAAACCTGGTTTCTGAAATGTCTCTCAGATGAGATACTTCAAGAGTATCTGTTTGAAGTGGCTACAGTAAACAGCAAATCCACAGCTGTAAACCTGAGAATTTTGATGCGCTCTCTGTTGGAACCTGATCTTTATAACCTGGAGAAGTTCCCAAACAGAAATAAAATTATGAATTGGGCTTACCACACTGAAGAAGACTTCTGTGAACAAGTTTCGGTGTCTAAATTCTCAGACCTAGACACAATGTTGCGGCATGTGAAAAAAGAACTGGAAGACAGCAGACACACCTTCAGTTCAGCTGAACAGGAACACAGTGCAAAAACAAAAGCTACAAACACTGTAACCCTCTTACTGAATTCATTTTGTAATTCCTTGGGAGAAAGTGATCAAAAGGAAGCTGAACTGTTGATACTATCCATAATCACAGTCGTAGGGTACAGTAGAGAATATAAGACATTTAATCATATTCTGGATACAAATGAAATCATATTCTTACAGTCTGAACTGAATAAAGCATTTAGCATGTACTCCTCTCTAAAAGAACAGTGTTCCATTAGGGCTCAGGCCTACCTGTTGCAGACAGCTTTGACTGTTTCCACCAACAAAGACATAAAGATTTCACCCAAAGCAAAGAGAGAAAGATTGAAGCTCTTACAGACAGCTTCAAAAACACAGTTGAAATGATGGTGTACAGCTCTTTGGAGAATAAGTATGGAGACTGGTCATGGAACCTGAGAAAATATTCCTTGAGCCTCCAGACTGAACTGGAGAATCAGATCGGCAGCAACTTAATTCAGAATGTTACTTTAGCAGATCTGATAGAAAAGTATGACAAAGTCTACAACCCACTTAGGACTGAGATAGAGATGTATTTCACAGAGGACAAAAGCAAAGAGACCCTTATAAAGTGGAGGGCAAACATTGACAAACGCTTTGAAAGCCTGAAGCGTGAGCTCATTGATGGTACATTGAAAAAATGTCATGAATTACTTGTCTCCAAGCAAAAGAAGTCAGAGCTGGACAAGAAGAAAACCCAATACACAGATGAGCTGACTGAGCAGAGCAAAAGGCTGGCATCTAAACTTAAAACACAGCACCTGACGGATACTGAGGTGGTGAGGGAATTTGACAAACTCTGGAGTACCTGGACATCCGAAGTGTTGAAATCACAGCCTACTGAGGGTTCAGTAAATGTGAAAGCCTCTGTGCAAGCATCCCTCCTAAAACAGTTCTGTAATCAAGCAGGCATCCAAAACAAAATTAAAGATGGATCGTTTCAGTTTGATCCAAAAAAACACATTCAGCAAAACTTCGTGAAAAGGCATTGGGATTGGATACGTGGCAGGGGCCCTTTTACACATGATGTAAAGGTTCTCAAACACAGTGTTATTCATGCAGTAAATGAATACGTCACTGCCAAAGAAAATGATAAGAAGGATTTTGATGAAAACTTCATTTATGAAATTTTATCAAATATTGAAAAGGACATTCTTGCATTTGAGGGCACAGCAGATACATGTAAATTCACCAAAGAATTCAGGGTGGAGTTATCTGTCCATCTTTGCCTCAAAAATGTCTCAAGATCTGAGAAGATGCATGAGGAATTCAAGACTGCAAACCAACCACTAACATATTTACAAAGCCAACGAGACAAATATCTCCAATCTTTCAAAAACTACTGCAAAGGAGCCAGCTCTGTGAAAATATTTGTTGATTTTCTTTGTAACCACATCACACCAGAGGTTCTGAGGGCAGCAGATGAGAAACTCAGTCAGCAGATAGCAAATTTGATGAAGTCCAACAACTCAGCTCTCAATGGCAACCGATCAAATCTTGAGTATCATATACTGAAACATCTGGCAACTAAAGAGATCTTCAGCATGTATGAAGAATATATTGATTTCCCAGAGAAATATTTTAAAGGATTTATCCAAGAAAAAGTAGATGAATTTTTACATGATGACAGAAAGCTGCATGCAATGCATGAGGAAAATCTGAAAAGCCTGAAAAATCAGATATTAATAGCAAGCACAGACATAACTACAGAAGTGGATGAAAAGACAGGCAGTGCAAGCATGTGGCTTGACTTGTTCTGTAGAAATGTGGGGCATCTCATTACAATAATGAGAAATGAATTGCATTGCATTGAAAATGAAGACATCAGAGACTGGCAGTTCTTTAAAGACACGATGGCCAAATCCCTGGAAGAGATGGCTAAGGGTGAAAAGATGGATGTGGAGACATTGAGAGAGAAACCTACCAAAATTCTTTTTAAGCAGGTTGAGGGATGTTGGGCCAAGTGTCCTTTCTGCAAAGCCGTCTGCACAAACACCATCCTCAATCATGAGGGAGATCACAGTGTTAAGTTCCATCATTGTCAAGCTCTGGCTGGTTTCCGTATTGTGGACACAGACAATTTTGTCATAAATTTCTGTACCACATCAGTAAACAGTGACAGGAGCTTCAGACATGGGAAGGGTGAATGGATCCCCTACAAAAAGTATAGAAATGCTGGAGACCCCTACAACAAATGGAAAATTACTGGAGATGGCACTAGTCAGCGTTACTGGAGATGGTTCATCTGTAAGTTTCGTTCAAACTGGGAGGAAAAATATGGATATAAATTCACTGGTCAAGGAAACATCCCAAGTGAATGGGAAGACATCACAAAAGAATCTGCTTTGGAAGAGTTACAGTTATAGTTTAACTGTACATGGAGAACACCTGAAACCAGCACTTAGTCCACCGTTATAAACTGTTTGTGTCAAAATTGTTTTAGTGGAGATACTTCAGTAAATTCTAGTCATAAATGATGATTACTATATATATCTTGTGACGGGTGTTGTCTAAATGATAAAAGTGCAAAATGGGAACTTGGTTTAATCCGATTTAAGCCCAGACTGATACCTAATGCTATGAAAGCAACACATTATCAATGTTATTAAACCTTCCAAATGACTTTCATTTGACTTGAAATTGTCTAATTGTTGCTGATCATTCTTCTGTGCAAAAAATAAATTCCTGCGCTTGCACGTCTTCTTGAAATCAAGTAATGAAGACACTTGCTAGAGTTTCCATAATGTATCTTTAGAAATGTGGTGTTGTACTTTGAAGTCGGAAAAAATTAAATCTAATTTGTGTATTCTTCCTCGTGTCTTGTGCCACTCTGAATTCTGCAGTCATGATGGAAAAAACAGGATTTGCACAAACGACAACTAGATCATAATGTAGGCATCTCACATACATATTTTAGATGATTGCACCTCATTTTAGATCATTAAGACACATGAAGCTCAATCATTTCAATTCATTCTCTGATGTACGTCTTCTTCACTGATTTGACTACTTACCTGATTTATACTTCACTTGATATTATCATTTCAACATAGTGTCTATCTGTATCCACGTTTTGTCTGAATTATCAACTTTTTCTACTTTGACTCAAGGTCATTAAGCTACATCAAGATCTTGTTTTTCCCCACTTTTTAGATCTGAAATATCATTTTCAGTTGTACGTCTTCACTGATCACTGATCACTTGCCTCACACATTTTTGTTTGACTTCAGATCATGACATTCGCAACTTTTTTTTTTAACATTCCCAAGTGTGTTCACATCACACCCCTCCTTATTGCCCTTCACTGGCAACCTGTTATAACTCGTATCGAGATTAAAAACCTTGGTGCTAGCCTACAGGGCAGTGAATTAAACAGCTTCACAATACCCCCAGTCAATTTTCAAACCTTGCACTCCAACCAGGTCTCTTCAATCCACTGATGCTGAATGACTAACTGCCCCCTCTCGGCATAGTCACACCTCCCAATCTCAATGTCTCTGCATTGGCCCCCAGTGGTGGAATGTACTCCCCACTACTGCCAGGACAGCTGAATCATTAACTGTCTTTTGACACAGTCTGAAGACTCACCTCCTCAGACCGCACCTGAATCCCATTTGAGGTCTGTCATTTATGGTTTTGAGTTTTTGGTATGTGTTATGTTCCTCTGCCCCCGAAGGTGTCACAGTAACATTTATTTTGACTACCTCTGCTGGTGGCTTGCTTAATCTATTTCTCTGTTTTTCTATTCTTTCAGGCAGGTAGGTGTCGCCTGCTTGGTTACCTGTCTTGCTCACCTGAGCACAGTTTGCTCCTCTCTATAAATACACCCGCCAGCCTGGCGGTTTATCTGGTGCAACTATCACCTTTGAGCTAGGCTGCGCTGGTTAATGTTTTGTTTTTGGTGCCTTTCAGTTTTGTAATAAAACCCCTAGATATTGGGCTGAACTCTGTCTGTGTCCCCTTTATGTTGCAGTTGGCGTGGCCGGATTTAACAGTATGTTTAATCGAATATACTGGTGGTTTTTATGAGTTGTATTATAACTTAAACTAGCATAACCACTTGCTGATCTAGAAACACGATCAGGCACTATTACTCATAATCAGGTGGATGCACTTATGCTCTCCCATATTGTAAGCGGCTGTGGATAAGACCGTTTGCTAAATGAATGTAAGGTAAGGGGTGGACAGTATAAACGGTACAGAAAGTACACCGGTATGAATTTGCCCTATGGTATGGATCTTGACTATACCATGCTGACCAGTGGAACCCTCACAGATCTAAAGTGGCAATCATGTAACTACACCAGTAAGGAGCACTAATAGGCGGAACGCGGTCCAGGTCTGGACCCAGGTGATATCCTATCCGGACCAGGACCTATAACCAATAAATTATTGAGACTTATTAACTTTTGACGGAGCGTTTCTATCTTAACCAGCACAGCGCTGGTTTAGCAGCCCCGGAAACCCACAAACCAATTACATGCGTTGTAAATCATCTCATGTGATGCTACTCAGCCAATCAAAGCTGTGCATTCTGATAAGCATTGTGACTCCAGTCAGTGAGTGAGACACACATACACAGGAGAGAGACAAGATGAGACAAGAGACAATAGTCAGAGATGTGAGTCAGAGAAAAGTAATTTCACTCGGGGTGCTCTAAAAAGAGAAAAGCACACAGCAAAAACAGAGCTTTTAATGGACAGACTTTTATGTTCATCCTTCCCACGCGCAGTTCAAAACTAGTATGTCTCATGTGCTGCCAGACCGTGGCGATTATTAAAAACGACAACGCAAAGTGCCACTTCGAGACAAAGCACAAATCTTTTGAATGAACATACCCACTCAAATCCGAACTGAGGGCGCAGAAAATAAACGTTCTAAGAGCTCAATATGATCGATCTACCAGAATCCTAACACATTCATTCCCTGCCCAACAACGTGCTAATGAACGTTTCCTTAAAGTTGCCTGGATTGACTGACCAAGTTGTTGTCAGGAGTGCATGAGTGTGGTAGCTGAAACCCTACTTGAGGGAAAACAAAAAGAGTACAGTTAAGAGGATAGTAATAGCTCCCATACAATTGCCATACCAGTGCTTTACCTCTTCAGAAGCATTTATATTGAAATTTTAAGAAAAATTAATACACCGTGATATATACCATTACCGTCCGTGCTTCAAATTATACAGTGATATAAATTTTAGGCTATACCGCCCAGCCCTACTTGCCACTATGTAATACTTGTCCTTTGGACCCCAGTTGATGTGTAAGAATCAGTCAAGGCATCTAAAGCACTGTTCAGTCCAGCTCCATTTTTGCTTTTTGGGAGAAGACTGAGTTGGAATGTCATTGTGTACAACATAGGTCTGTCTATGTAGCTGTTACGACAATGTAACAAGACAGCTGTATCCGTAGAAATGAACATTGTGGGTTTACGAAAGAACCAAATCAAATGGTGTCATTTCCTAATGAATGGTTCTGATTCACCATAAAGTTAAACAAAAAGTGCAAGTACCTCTTGGGTATATCTGTGACCTGGTGCTCATATGAACACGCCTGGCTGTGTCTACCTGGACGAGGAGTCAGCCCCTCCCCTGTGTCATCCAGCCATGAGACAGATCTTACACAGTCTCAGGTGGGAGTCATGCAGTCCGGCACAGGCTGGAAGAGTGCTCCATGTGCTGCACTGCCGCTAATATTAAAATCCATCATGTGTAAGAGTCTGTCAGCCACACTGTGTCACGGCTGGTGGTGTGGTGCAGGACCCAAGTGCAAGACACGATGGTTGAAGTGACAAAAACGGAAGACTTTACTGAAAATGAAGATCAAAATACAAGTGCAAAACAAAAGCAAAGCCAATAACAAAAAGGTGCAGCGTAACAGTTGTGCAAACTAACACAAACAACGATAGACAAAGACAAGGCAAACACTAGGACTTAAATAGAGGGAGAACTAAACAGGGCAACACAGGATTGGTAGAAATTAACAAGGTAATAATTGGACAAACAGGTACAGGTGAGGGGCGGAGACAGACAGAGAACAGGAGCACAAAGACATGTCAAACCAAAAGTCCAAAATGGCGGTGCAGGTTGTGACACACTGGTTTGGTTTGACTGGTTTGACTGGCAGAGTCTCATGAGGTTACAGCCTTTTCAGTTTTACTCTGAGGGCTCTGGATTTATGTGAAATAATGGCTTTTTAATTAAACACAAACACACACGGATATGCTTCAGAGTTTGTGACTTCATGAAGTATTTACACTCTGCACTTCAGTAAAAAAAAAAAAAAAAAAGAAAGAAAGAATGAAATCTGTTAGCACTGCAAGTAAGGGCTTGTGAAATTTGTGGGCGTGGAATTTGCGGGCGTGTGAAATTTGTGGACGTGTGAAATTTGTGTGCGTCTGAGTGACAGAGTAGAGTTCATATATCACAGGAGTAACAGATTCCTGTCAAGTTGCCTCATATTCACTCACACGTTTTTCAGACTTTGATATCCATGTGACATCCATGAACTTTTTAATAGGGTAAACTGAAAACTGAAGAAAAATCCTACAAGAAAATAAATTGTGTTGTTCAGTTAAAAGTTACAAAACACCAACACCGACATGAGAGCAATAGTTTTGAAAACATTAATTTTACTATAAAATATATAAAATATAAGTAGAGAGAATTTACCACAGAGTCATCAACAGATACAGATCAATGCGCTCAACAGTTATTTGGAGGCATACACGTGTGTGTGTGTGTGGGTGGGTGCGCGCGCGCGCACACACATGTGTGTATATGTGTGTATCAATCATTGTCTTTTCTACAATGTCTAATTGATCTGTTATACAATCTCAGAGATTTGTGTGTGTGTGTGTGTGTGGGGGGGGGGGGGGGGGGGGGGGGGGGGGGTGTGGGTGGGTGTGGGTGAGTGTGTGTGTGTGTGTGTCTGGGTGGGTGTGGGTCAGTGAATGGCTCTCCAGTGAGTGGCTCTGTTTTGTTTAGTACCATGTGATCCAATACAGTGTACTGCGTTTTAGTACAGAAAGGCTTGAAGTGGTTAAGTCGCGGTTCATGGAATAAACATGGAGATTTATTGTGGACCATTGCGGTCTATTGTGGTTAAATGGCCCAGTGTGGTTCATTATGGTTCAAAGTGGTGTAGTAAATCTTAAACTGGTTCAGCATGGTCTGGTTTTGACCCACATTGCTGAGCCCAGTCCAGATTGATTCAGTTGAGCCTGTGGAAGCGTGTGAGAGGTGAAAGAGCCTTGCTGAGTAGTTGGCGGTAGGCCTGGTTTAAACTGGCAGTTCATGGCAGCATAGATTAACAGGTTGATGCAGCTGTTTAGCCAGGTGAGGTTGGCACAGAACATGTGCAGGACCTGTGGAGCTTTGTTCTGGTTGTCTGCGATGTTTAGGAGCAGGAAGGGGGCAAAACAGCATACAAAACACACAAACACCGTGAAGCGCATTCGTGTCACACGCTTAAAGTCACTGTCTTCTCCAGAGGAACCAGAGGAAGTTGGAACCGGGGCCTGTGTCAGGATCACGGCTGCAGGTTTGTGTTCATCCTCTTTAACTGCAGCTGGAGGAACCTGGTATGAACCTTGTGTGTTTGTTGGAATCTCATCCTTCCCAAGATCCTTCTCTGCCATTTCCTCTCGTTTAGAATATTCTATTACCCCTGGTTTAGAATGTTCCATTTCCCCATGTTTAGAATGTTCCATTTCCCCTGGTTTAGAATGTTCCATTTCCCCTGGTTTAGAATATTCCATTTCCCCTGGTTTAGAATGTTCCATTTCCCCTTGTTTAGCATGTTCCGCTTCCACGCTGACATCACTGCTGTGGATGGTAGCGGTTCTTGCTCCACCACTGATCGCACTGTCCGTTGTCCCCTCAGGCTCTGGCCTCTTACGTCTTGATGAGCGGCGTGACGGCCTATAGCGGAGCAGAGCTTTGGCCGCCATGCGCACACGCAGGTAGATGAGGAGATAGAAGAACCCCACGCAGCCCAGTCCTAAGAAGAAGCACAGAAACAACAGCACTGTGGTATAAGGGCACCCCCTGGTGCGATGGAAGCTGCAAGTACAGACCTGCTGGGCAAACACATAAACAGGCCAAAGAGGTCCGAAACTGGCCAGACTGAGAACCCAGATGGATGCCAGCACCAGCGCCAGGCCCGTGGTGGAGAAGAGCATGCGGAAGGCCCGGCTCTTGCGGCGGGCGATCAACAGGTATCGGCTGATGACAATGAGACACAGAGTGAGGATGGACACACTGTTTGAGAGGAAGAGGAGCAGGCCGAAAATTCGGCACCATGTGGCTCCGCCCCTCCAGCGCAAGTGCAGGTAAGAGTCGACGCTTATTGGCTGAAGCAGGGTGCAGTACAGCAGGTCAGCCAATGCCAGGTTGATGATGAGAACATTGAAGCGTGTGTGTAAGTGAGAGAAAGTGGCAAAGGCCAGCACGGTCAAAACATTTCCCAGTGTTCCCACCAACATCACGGCGGATCCCCACACCACGCCTAAGTACCGGTACCCCTCCACCGACGGGTCGGCACAGGAGAACAAGGCGTTGGTATGGACATCAGTGTCATTCGAAGACATTCTGTGGAAAAACAAACCCTTTAGTTATAGATTATTGTGAGTGGAATGAAAAAATTGTAGGCTGTTTATGAGGCACGAGGTAGGGTCTTAGTCAGCATCTGTTCAAACTCCTGAACTAAGAACTTATTTCTGTGGACATAACACCATCAGTTCACAGGGGGAAAAAACTATTATGTCAATGTGTAACTGTAGATGAAAGTGGAAGTGTGGTGAAATACATTGGAACAGACGTCGCTTGTGTCAAGAAGTTAGAACAGAGAGAACTAACTCAGTTCATCTCTTTAGAAAGGTCTTTTTCAGAGTCATTCAGTAGGCAGTTCAGCATTCACACTAGTGATTCTCAGGTTCAAACCTGAACAGCGTATTTTAGTGAATGCCCAACACTGCCAAGTACAGCTGATGAAACCAAGGGCTAACAAAGGCCATTGGCTCAGAGGGTTAAAGGTTATTTAGACATTGGCATTTTCAATTATTCATATTGATTTAGCAGTTTTCTTCTGTAAATGCTTTAGTATGATATTTTGTGGATTTATGTGTCCCATAATAATAATTAATTTCATTATTTTTAAAAGATTTCATATTTGGAGACAGAATGATGCATTGGAGGTACCAGTAACCCCCCCACACATACATGCTCGCTAAATAAAGCATACAGAGACTCTTTCCAATTATAGAGAATAATATATATGTCAGGCAACACAGCTTTGTAATATCTACCTATCACCCCAAATAAAGAGGGCAAAGATTTTCAAAAACATCCCCGTGTTTTCAGAGCAATGAACATTGCATTAGAATATGCTGAACTGGATTCTGCACTGATACAGACTAATTCATGCAAATGAATGCTTTGACCAGTTTAGAGACCTAATGTCAACAAACTGCACTGAAGTGAAAGGGTTGTGGACATAAAACAGCTAGAACTCCTCTAATATGGCTCAAGTATGTATTTTGTGTTCTTTATGTAACTCACACACACACACACACACACACACACACACATTCACATTCATACACACATGCAGCTGAATCAGAAATAAAAGCCAGTTGCTCTTCTGTTGCTTTTAGAAATCTTTTTTATCATCACATATCCATCTGTGGAATACGACCGACTCACTCCGTTATTTTATGTCTCACTTTGACAGTTAACGGACAATGAGAGAAAGACACAGTTACATGCTGTATTGGGTTTGTGAATCACCTGAAATACCCTGACAAGACACTGATTTTTTTATGACAGGTGAACTTAAACATTTTAAATAACTTGTATTTATTTCCATAACCATTTTGTAAATATGTATTCTTTCATTCTGACTTGATGTTCTCCCATTCTCACTCAGTATACAACAGTATGATTATCACAAAGAGAAAACTAACGAATCTACGCCAATCATACGTTTCAGTAAAACTGTACGTATTAAGAACAGAACACGGATGTGTTTGAATGGTTTTAAATGACAAAAATCATAAAATACTTACTTAGAGGAGCCAAGTTGTGAGATGTTGAGGTGTCTGTCTCAAAAACAGACCTGTTGAGTGTGAAGAGTAAATGAAGTAAATGAATGAAGGCAGAGAGAGAGATGAGATCACTGGAAGGTGCTGCTACAAAGCGAGCTTCCCTTTTTGGTGTTCAGACGTGTGAATTTTGTCCAGTATGAGTGTGATTTATAATCAGGACTGTGGACAGTGTGGATTTAGAGTGTCACACAAACACACAGAACAACTGCAGTCTCTCTGTATCATTCCAGTAAAGATAAAACTCAGTAAATAATAACAAGCATGGTCACAGACTGCAATATCACATAACAAATAACCATAACTTACTTAAGCAAGTAAGTTAAGCAGGTAAAGTAACCTTATTGACCACATTACTTTGTCATTGACAAAAAAATGACCCTGGAGTAGAGAGAAAGGAAGAGAGGGCAGATCAGCTGTCCTGTAGGTCACAGATAAATTAACTGTGAAGATTTTCTCATCGGAAAACCAGGAAGTTCCCAGCATGAAGAACACTCTATGAAGTGCTGCACACAGTGGAATGGTTCTGGAACAGATTGTGAAATTGAGTTTATATGAGATTCGCGATGTTACGTTTGAAAAGCTGGGAACAGCGTTACTAAATACCTCCAGTGCTCCAGTACTTTGATGCAATCAAACCACTGGTCCCTCAAAGCAGTGCCTGCATACAGTTCTGCATACGTATTGTATATATTTAATCTAGAGTAGGTTTAGAGTAAAAGGCCAGTAAATTAACTGACTCGTCAACTTTACAAATACCACACAAAGAGTTTAGTCTCAAAGGCTTGTCGTGCATTTGACAAGCATTTCTTTTATTAAACTTTTAGTTCACTTTCCTACACTGAAAATATTTTATACCTTGTTAAATTTGGTACATCAGGCAGGCACATGTGTGTAAAAAGCCTTTGTGTGTGTTGTTAGTGTAATTCTTACTTTGTGAGAATCAGTTGCCTTACATGATGTAGTATGGAATATTCTACTGATGTGTTTTAATTTATCTACATTAAACATACCGTAAAGAACATAAACCTTAAACATCCGTTAATGACTGTGAAAACAAGCTTTCGTATACTCCATGATTTGTAACACTCCGGATCCTTCTTTCTTGCGCAAGTAGTTTCTACGGAGTTTGGATGAGTGTTCTGGGTCACTGTCTTTGTCTCTTGATACGTGAATCCCGGTCCTAGAAGTCGCAGTCCTGATGGATTTCCATGCCTTACTAGCCAAGTGTGGTACACCTTCTTGTCCACTGTTCCATTGATTTTGACCAGGGCTCCAGTTCCAGCACCACAAATAGCACCCCAGACCATTATATTCCCTCTGCAATGCTTAACAGTAGGACAGATACATTCATCAACAAGCCTGTCACCAACGGATCTCCTTACAAACACCCTCCGTTTAGTTCCGAACAGGTCAAATTTAGACTCATCAGTCCAGAGTACCTTATATCAGTCCTTGGTCCAGTCTTTGTGGTTTCTAGCGAACTTCAGGATAAAGCAAAAGAAGCGTCTGAAGTTTGCCGAAAAGAAATACTGAGGTTCTGATCTCTTTCTTGCTATAAGTGAACTTAGGCATTTTTCAATCCCTCTGGAGTCAGATTCTCATTTCTATGTTTAACACAATTATCATTCTAATTTTGTAGATTACATATCAGTGGTATATGTAATGGTATATGTTAAAATATATTCACACTTTATCTTAAATGAAACATATCACACTTCCTATGGTCAGAAAAGACTGTCATCAGTTTAATGCAACATTGTTAAGAATTCACAGAGATTCCTCAGATTTCCTCAGAAGTTCGGCTGTGTTAAACCCTGGGACTTTGAGAGTGGCAATGACTCAACACACACAACAGTCATTCAAATCATTACCAGTGAAAGAATGAGCATATTAGCCATTAAAGGAAAGAAACTTCAGTTAAAGAACACCCCTTAATCCCAGTTTCCAACCAGTTTCTCTGCTTAAGGCATGCGTCTTCCCCAAAACACACACGCAGACACACACACACACTCACACACACACACAAACACGCTTGTGTGTTTGACATGGCTGAAGTGCTGGTTTTCTGTTGTGGGGTTTGTGGAGCCTGTTAGGTTCAGAGTTGCATGTAATCAGGGCAGCAGTTCTTACAACAGTGTGGGGAGCACTGACAGCTGTTTCCAGTTCCATCAACCTTGACAGGAAGTGGAAAATGATCACAGAGGAAATAAACGGAGTCATGGTCTGAAGCTCAGATGGTCAACTCGCAATCCTGAAATATTATACTGTAATATGTGTGTGTGTCTGTGTACCAGAGCTGCCAGTATTACCAGTGCTCCCAACTGCACTTCCCCATACACATAAAACAAACAGAGTGAGAGAGAGAGAGAGAGAGAGAGAGAGAGAGAGAGAGAGAGAGGACCTTGTATGTTTTACTGTTGTTGTGTAAAATTAGCCTGATTGTTCTGTTTCATTTAATACCTGAGTAAAATTTGGGCAACATATTGTTGAATAAATGGATATTGGCATTGCACTGGTTTGAATTGTGTTATTTGACTTATAGTGTTTAATGTGTTTATGTTTCACACCATACTTAATCAGAAGAGGGTGAAAATGAGTAATGTGTCCACAGTTCAAAAGACTCATAAGACGTGCATGTTTTCTGGGTGAGAATAGATGTAGTCACTATGATAAATAGTTCTGTGGCATAATTCAAGAAGTATCAGGATTTAGCCTGATGTTAGCCTGATGTTTAGCTAATGTTAGCCCAGAAAGGCACAGAACATCAGTTCAGTCAAGATAAAGTGCAAAAATTCAAATTTTAACACAAACACTAAATAGTAAGACAGACTGGACCGCTAATTTTGAGTAACTTTGGAGGAACAGGACCTCTGACATCAACAATTTGTGATAGCTTATGTTTTCAGGGGAGACACAGCCAAGCCGCATTAGCAAAACCTACCATAGCAAAATCCATGGTTTGTGGCAGATCCTTAACCTGAAAAACTGTGGAATAGTCTTCCAACCAAGAACTCAGACATACTCTCTCAGTGAAAGTCTATGCTAAAGACTAACCTATTCAGCCTAGCATATAGCTAAATTCCATAGCCTAAGGAGAAGAGGTGATGGACGATGGTGAGAGAGTGACCACCACGGAATGGAAAGTTGGCAATGTCCAACTTTCTTCCAAAGTTTGTCCATCTTCTCTTCATCTGAGAGTGAAAGTGTTGACACAGTGGATGGATGTAAGCCGGGACAGGAAGCGATTGCGAGGCATTATGTCAGCTACAGGGCCATGACGTGTGTCAGTTTCCCCAGTAAGCCCAGGAAATCTGGCATTTGTACTATATGCATTCTCAGATACATCATTTGTTCTACCTGTTTTACAGAGATGTCAGCACGTGTCCCACACTGTACCGATTTCTGCAAATGACCATATTTCCAGTCATCGCTGGAGAGACAAATCTCTGGAAATACTGCAGTGGTGTTTTCAATTCAGTAGTATGCACTGCAGTAGCACCTGTAAAGGTAGTTCATGGGCTTATGGATGTTTTCTTTCTCCACTGAAGCATTTGACCAGTTTCGATCTGCCTGGGTAGTACTCTGCCCCGCCCTTCCTCACTGTTGCCAGTCTCGCTTTCCTCATCGCTGTCTACCTGGTCTTCTCCCTCACTTTCTTTCTCTCTTGTAAATATTTGATCCTGGCCATCCTGGTCTGTGGTCTCCTGATTGCTGTAACTGTCACTGTCATCTCACTCTATTTCAAGGTCACTTGTCTCTCCATTAACAATGGCTGCAAATACATCCTGAACTGCACTCTCCCTCTCTTTATCAATGGCACTGTGGAATGGAAATCATGGTTTATTTAGTTTTTCAATCTGTTTCTGTTTCTCTCTCACGTATGCATGAACTTATACACAACATGTCTCTACAATATCCTAACATTATTTTAAAATGTGATTCTGAAATGTGAACAGTTTAGCTCACACAGGTGACTGAATCTATTTCTCTCTGTCACTGAGATGCTTACACATGTGCGCACACACACAAACATGTGCACAAACACACTACTTCTCAAGTTAAACACTTCTCACTACTTCTAAAGTCTTGGACTGAGCAGTGTCAGTGATGGTAAACAAAAAGCAGTTAGAAGCTTGTTCACCACAAGTGAAAGGTCTTTAGGGACAACTTCACCTTCGATACTCCCCCCAAAGTCAAAACATTCTGAATCCATGGACTCCAAGGCCCCAGATACGGACACCAGTCGGTTCCCACACAAAGAAGCCCAGAATCTTCCCCAGTATTTTAAAACAGTATGCATCCCATAATTTTTGTTACATTGTTCAGTGAACTCTAAGTCCTACATGCTGCGGAGGTTTGGAGTTTTTCTAAAGAAGAAAAAAAATGCAAAAAGGAAATTTATGAAAATCTCATAAAATCCCATTATCATTGTGTTACCACTAAAGTGAAACATACATTTCAGAGTACTAGATATTACATTTCAGGATGTTGACGGTTTTCTATGTGCTCTATGTGCTATGTGCTTATGTAATGGTCTTTTTTCCTTCTTTACTTATTTCTGTTTCTTTATTGTCTCCTTACTTTGGTACTGCTAACAGTAAATACCTTTTAACAGTATGAATGGAAAATGCCCCATCGTCATTATTATTATTATTATTTTTTTTTTTGTCACTATTATTATTGTTGTTGTTTGTGACAGTACTAGTAGTGGTAAAACGAGAACAGTCTTTCATTTCGTACAAAAAAGACGATGAGAGTGATCATCTTCGATACATGAGTGAGCTGGAGTTTCAAATAACATAATTTACCATGACATAGTTTTAACTTAATCTCTCTAAGAAAAATAATAGTATGTAGGCCAGCCTACTGAAGCACGAAAACCATCAGAATTTTTGATTAAGTCTTCTGATAAATTGTCTACCATAAACACACAAACGGCCTCTTCGTGGGGGCGAAGCAAACCGGACTAACGCGCGAATCAGTTAGCACGCGCGCCGTTCCCTCGGACACAATGGTGAACAAGTAGATAAATAGTAATGGCGTTTAGCAGGGGTTGGAAAGTATTGAATTAGCTTTATCAGCAAGAGTCCTGTTAGGAAAGTGTAGGAAATGTACTATTATCGAGGTGAAATTAAAATGAAAACTGCTAAAACCTGCAGTGGGCTTGGGGTTCCGTCACCCTTGATAAACTGTAGGAAATGTACCATTATCGAGGTAAAATAACAGGAGATAAAAACTGCTAAAACCTGAAGCGCGGTGGGGGCCGCATCACCCACGATAAACTGTCAGATAAGATATATTTATCGCTCTCTGTGTAACTGCTTTTTCCTAAAAATACACGCTACACAAGACCATCCACAACTACAGATTTAAGAGATGCTTTCTCATTGGATGACCGAAAAATGAGTCGAACTACAATTGTAGTCTTCGATCCATCTCCTACCCTTTTTCCAGGTCAAAGCGACAACAGGTTCACTCAAACTGAATTGCATCACTGATATGATGACATCATAATTAGCCGTACGTTATGTTTGACGGATAAGAATGTTTGGAGCTCAGTTTCGGCACAGTCGAACTAAAGACGAGACCCGCGCACTTTTGCTCTTGACGGAAACAAATGAGAAATAAACAGCTAGTCAACCAGTCTGTTGGCCAGACAGGCCCAGGTAACTAATTTTACCCTCAGAGACCAATGGAGAAAAAAGGCTGTAAACATCCGTATAAGGACCTTAATTCAAACGTATTAATTATTTATTTTAAGTAGTGCAGTGAGAAATGATCTATAATTGCAGGTTTGGAAGTATGGTACTACTTAATAGGGAATAAAAGATTTATTTACATTATACAGTCTACACCTGATTTAACAGGTGAATTTTGATCAACTTGTTATTTTATCCATAGTTTTCACAATCAGCACTCCACTTGGACCGCTGACTTATTTCAGTGCTGCCAACCTGCCTGTAAATCCACTGCAGGCCTCCAGCAGCCAGGCAGGGACGACTCCACTCCCAGGGTCCTTTGTCCTCCCTGGTCGTGGGGTGACTCTTACTGAATTACCCACAGTCTCCCCTCAGCCAGCAGGTGTGTTCTCCATCATCACACAACCACAGCACAGACTCTCTGCACGTTCAAAACACATTATGAACATAGATGCTACTGAAATGAATTGGAAAAAAAAAAATAACATATCCATATATAGAGAGATATATATGTATTTTCAGATTTGTTTGTGGTGTTAAAATGAACACGTTTCAATTGATTCAGATAATGACTTTGCATTTCTCAGATGTGATGGGGATGCAGTACCTTGTCCTGGTCGGTCCACCAATCACACCTTGCGTTGAGTGGACAGTAGAGAGTACATCATATCTGTTATTAAATCGAAAATGTCTTTGCGTTTTTTCAGAGAAATGAGATCAAGGAATGATTGACGTTTTGTATTCATTATAGACGTGGTTTATTCCCCACCAGTACCACTGAACATTATGGGGAACTGCACTGTCCTCCTGCCTCCAGAGTCACCGCGGACCTCCAAACCCCGGAAAAGGAGGACTCCACGCGCTTCTTCCAGGAGAGGTGGGAAAGTGCGCAGTGAGCAGCTGGCTCTGAAAGAGACCATCATCACTGAAGACATCTCTGGAGATGACCATGGATACACCCGTGGAGAACACGACTCCAGGGATGAAGACATGGACCTGTTTCAGCTCCTCGATGACTTCACACCCATCGAGGTGGATCTGAACCAGGTCAAAGATGATGACACTGATGAGACAGATGGTGAGTAACCCAGCATAATATGACCATAACTCTGATTTGAGAATCCATACATGAGGAACTCAGTTCAAACAAAGACACCAGCTGGATACAGTCTCTAGCCAACAGGCTCTATATGGTGTCTGAAACATGGATAGTATGTGAATGTCAGTGATGCTACAATGAATTCCTTGACTTGTTCCATCTTACTGAAGCTGAACTGTTGAACTGAATTTTGATTAACAGAGTCACGTGAACACGACTAAACAATGCCAAGTGCATCCGATCTGTGATCTGATCAAAGGACCACACACATCACTGAATGCAGCATAATACTGGGCAGAAGAATTTTAGAACTCATGTTCTAATACTCATGTTGTATATCATATTGTTATAATGTTTGCAGATAACATGGATTCCTTGGACTTCATAGAGGAATTGCTGAAGGACAGTGAAACTGACACAGATGTGATTCAGTCTCCTGTTCAGATCTTCTCCCTGCTTGATGAACTGCTGCAGACGTTCATCGACAAGAAAGAGCAGGAGGAAAGAACTCAGAGAGCTGGCCAGGTTCCTGCTCCAACTCAGCCTCTTCAGCAGCGGGTGGGAGTGAAGAGGAAAAGGGAACAGTTCCACCAGGAGGCTGAACCTGTGAATCAGGGGGAGACCACCGAACCTCAACAAAAAAGGTTTCACTGGGTCTCTCCTGAGGAAGTTCTTGTCTTTTAAAGCAGGAAACATACAGCACCCTCTTCTATGATGGACCAAACAAAACAACGTCCTGAGAGCACATTTGTCTCTCAAAAAGAGCCAAAATAAAATTTGGACTCATTAACAATGTCTGATATTGTAATGTGTGAATAACACCATGGTTAGTATTGATCTGTATTTGTCCTAGTTGTAACACAGGATGAGTGTGTGGCATTGAAAGCCAGTGCAGTTTGACATTAAAGCTGTACTGAATACAGTAAATCACACCAGCTTTTTCTAATTCACTGACACACGGTTAGTCTAATTCACTGACACAGGGTTTTTCAAATTCGCTGATACACGACTGGGCCCTTCTAATACTAATCAGTCATAATTCATACATCATTAGGATGTACCTGTGAAAACAAAACTGGACCTGTAAGTTGCATAGCTACGCGACCATCGAAAAAGACAAACGTCTGCTTTTTCATCTCAAAGATTTCATATCTGAAATTGCAAGTGTTTCATTTCTGTATTTATTTGTTCACGCTTAAGATCTATTTGATAGGTTGAAAGAGAAATATAGTAGCCTAATAAGCCTATCCTGTTGAAGACAAGAAGTTATTGTTTCATATCTGGCGAAGCTGTGAAATTATTTGAAACTGTTTCATTTTATTCATTTAGGCTACACGTTGTTCTTAATGTTTAATGTGAAATAAAAATAGGCTATAGGAGCTTGATTTAAACAGAAATACAAGTGTGCTGCCTGTCTCGTTATTCTGACAAATCTATAACTGAAACAAAAATGGTACTTTGGACCAACTTAAAAAAATGACTCTCATTTGTTACACATAAATTTATTCCTTTTTCTCAAATTATATGTATGACTTGGTTGAAATCTTAAGTTTTCACTTAATGTCAATCAAAATATTTCTTGCCCCAAAGACAAAAATTCACTCAAAGTAAGAAGACTATTTATCACAAAAACCACACACAATTTTTCACTTTGTTACAACTTAATTTTTTCACTTTGTAAAGACCTAACATTTACTATTACATCTAAGTATAGTTTTGACTTTTAAATAAACGAATTAAAACACTCTAATTTTGTTACAGGCAATCTTATTAACTTTCCTCAACTTACATTTCTGATTCAGTACAGACTATAATTTCTAACTATAACCCAATCAATATATTTCCTTTAGTCACAAGCCAAAGTGTTATTTAATGTAGGTCAATAAAAAAATTTTTTTTTGCTATTTTACATCTTAAATTTTACCATGAACAAAACCTAAATTTGCTATAATATAAAAGTAGAATTTTCACTTTAGATAAAACTGAAAAATGTTTTTGTTACACTCAATGTTTAATTTAGTTTACATAGTATAAACAAAGACAGGCATATTCTCTTCAAAAGACCTTAATATTTATTGAAATTTCTGTTGTGTACTAAAAATAAATAAATAAATATACAAACCCACAATGAATTTTGCAGCCAGTAAAGCTAGCCAGTATGTGTCTTACACATCAATGCTTGTTGAGGGGAAAAACAACATACCAAGTATAAAATTAAGTAAATGATGGTCTTTTTTATATGTTTTTTAAACCTTCTGCAACCTTTCTGTAACCTTAACCACATAAATCTTGAAATGTAAAACTGGTTTGTAACAATAACAATCCCAATTTCATGTGGTGGCTGGAGAGGATCCTCCTCCCCCTGATGACAAACACTGTCATTGGACACCTCTCAAGCTCTGTTTCAGCTTCATCCTTCTGAAAAACCTGATAAAACACAAGACATTTATTAGAAACTTATTCTAATAAAACCAGTGTCTGATGCCCCGATATAAAAAAGTATCTACACAACCAATCCTGGCCGTCCCAGGCTCCTTTCTGTGTGGAGTTTGCATGTCCTCCCGTGTTTGGCCACAGACTGACACTTTCCACAGTGCAACATTTGGACAGAGTATCCATTTTATGTCCAGGCTCTCACTGCTCCATCTGCACTGAACGGACAAATATTTCACAGTGTAATTAAAATATCTATGTTTCGGCCACATATAACCACACTATACAGTGTTTTAGAAAATATAAAATTATAAAATATAAATCAGCACAAAGACCTTAGTCATTGCATTAGACATATTAAATTCTAAAAAAACTGTGTTGATTAATGACCAGTGGGGGACAGAGAACTCCACAATAAGTATAGGCATGTGCAAATGTACATAAATGTATGATAAGCCTGAGTGTTTTTATGGACATCCCAACTCAGAAGACAACCCTAGTACATCTTCTAACATGTAATCTAACTCCATAATCAAATTTGTTGCCAAAACACCACTGAAAACCATTGCTTCTATTTACAATGTTACTATTTATGTAATGTAAGGCAAATTAGGCTAGGTTCAAATACTGTAATGTAAAAATGTGACTAGAAGTATGTAGGGATCACACACAGCGAGCCGGTTATTATTGCAAAATAAAGCCCGGCAGGGTTCTGCAGGACCTCGACGCGAAGCTGTATTATCTCGCTTATTACAAGGCTACTTACTAAAAGAAATCAATCATTTCACACAAAATATTGATTAAAAAATTATTTCATTGCTTCCGCTAAAAACAAGATTCTGCGGTTGGTTCATAGCAACGGTCTGTTATTCATAGCAACGGCCTGCGACTCAGAAATAACACACCGTAAAATACCATAATTGACCAATCAGAATCGAGTGTTCAACAAAGTCTTGTAATAAATATAGATAAAAAAGGATTAAGAGAAAATAACTTCGCTCACAAGAATATGTTGGTGATGACTAGCTAATTTCATGAAAATCGGCTCAGAATTAAACGAGTTCCAGTCGATTTTGCAGAGAGGTCTGCATCTCTCAATACACATTGTATTGGTTTACTAGCGGATCTTAATATGGCGGACGCGTAGACGCATACAGCGGCGGCCAACGCGGCATCTATGTATTCATATCTGTGTGTGGTAATATAAAGTAATTAGCCGCTTAATCAAACTTATGTATTTGGGGGCCAAGCAGCGATGCTCAACAGGCATCCTGTGTGTTTCTAAGTTTCCTGATTTTAATTTTATGATAACTGTATAATGTTCTGAGTTCAATTGAGAAGACTGTAACGTCAGCTAGATAACTAGCTATCATTTCATGTAAATGGAGCTCTGCCATTTAAACCGTTTAACGTTATTTAAAAGTATCCTTAGCTAGCTAGCTACTTAGCATAGCAACGACACTCCAGTAATTTTAATTGTTTTGCGGTATGATTTTTTACGTCGTATGAGTAAAAATTACAAGGTATTTCCACATAGAAATCTTGGCGAGCTTACAAATTTGTGGGTTTTTAAGAATAACCAGGTTTAGTCAGCGTTAGCTAACACACGCGCGCAAATACAAAGTCAGTCTGTAAAAAAATACAATCTGTAAAGTACCTTTACATCCTGCCACTAAATGTTCATGGAAAACACACATTCCCCTTAAAATAACACAATATCGAATTCTTACTTTGTTTATAGGAGTTTTCTAGTACAACAAACAGTCTTCGCAGTCGAAGCAAGGTAATGGCGGACAGCAAAACCCGACGAGGATCGACCCGATGCGACGCCTTGTGGTCATGTGACATGAAAACCTCTCCTTTGAAGTAAAAATGTTATTTAAGTCAAATTAATGCTTTTGATTTTTTTCTGTTGGTAGTGCTATTTGCTTTTGGGCAAACTAAAAAACAGGATTAAGCTGGAAACCATGATTTTAGATTAGACTACTATAAAAATGCACTTTAAATAAATGACACGATTGTTTCGCTTTGTTCAGTGATGGTAGCCCGACATTATGTGTCGGCAATTTAAATAGGCAGCAGTTCAAATCCTGCATCATATGAAGCTGTCTTTCATTGATTTATAAATGCTCAAAAATATGTTCCCATGGCTCTGTCGCATTTGACCATGTTAATGTGGTCGAAATCATCACTCTCATGCCAGAGATAGGCCTATGTCTGATGAGTTGACTGTTTACTGATATGGAATTTCAAAATGCAGCTGTCACATTTTTGGATTGTTGTTTCCTTTGCTTTCCTATGTGATTAACGTGTAAGTAGACAAATAGTAATGATGTTTACCAAGGGATGGAAAGCATTTATAGTGCAAGCTAATTGGCTTCATCAGAGAGAGTCTAGTGTTAAGTGTAGGAAATGTACTATTATCGAGGTGAAATTAAAATGAAAACTGCTAAAACCTACAGTGGGCATGGGGTTCCGTCACCCATGATAAACTGTCAGATAAGATATATTTATCGCTCTCGGTGTAACTGCGTTTTCCTAAAAATACACGCTACACAAGACCACAGCTACAGATTTAAGAGATGTTTTCTCATTGGATGATCGAAAAATGAGTCGAACTACAGTTGTGGTCTCCGATCTATCTCCAACCCTTTTTCCAAGTCAAAGTGACAACAGGTTCACTCAAACTGAATTGCATCACTGATATGATGACATCATAATTCGCCGTGCGTTATGTTTGACGGATAAGAATGTTTGGAGCTCAGTTTCGGCACAGTCGAACTAAAGACAAGACCTGCGCACGTTTGCTCTTGACGGAAACAAATGAGAAATAAACAGCTAGTCAACCAGTCTGTTGGCCAGACAGGCCCAGGTAACTAATTTTACCCTCAGAGACCAATGGAGAAAAAAGGCTGTAAACATCCGTATAAGGACCTTAATTCAAACGTATTAATTATTTATTTTAAGTAGTGCAGTGAGAGATGATCTATAACTGCAGGTTTGGAAGTATGATACTACTTAATAGGGAATAAAAGATTTATTTACATTATACAGGCTACACCTACAGACACATATCATAGATAAATGTTTATTTGACAGGTGAATTTTGATCAACTTGTTATTTTATCCACAGTTTTCACAATCAGCACTCCACTTGGACCGCTGACTTATTTCAGTGCTGCCAACCTGCCTGTAAACCCACTGCAGGCCTCCAGCAGCCAGGCAGGGACGACTCCACTCCCAGGGTCCTTTGTCCTCCCTGGTCATGGGGTGACTCTTACTGAATTACCCACAGTCTCCCCTCAGCCAGCAGGTGTGTTCTCCATCATCACACAACCACAGCACAGACTCTCTGCACGTTCGAAACACATTATGAACATAGATGCTACTGAAATGAATAGAAACAAAAAATAACATATCCATATATAGAGAGATATATATGTATTTTTCAGATTTGTTCTTTGTGTTAAAATGAACATGTTTCAATTTATTCAAATAATGACTTTGCATTTCTCAGATGTGATGGGGATGCAGTACCTTGTCCCGGTCGGTCCACCAATCACACCTTGCATTGAGTGGACAGTAGAGAGTACATCATATCTGTTATTAAATCGAAAATGTCTTTGCGTTTTTTCAGAGAAATGAGATCAAGGAATGATTAACGTTTTGTATTCATTATAGAAGTGGTTTACTCCCCACCAGTACCACTGAACATTATGGGGAACCGCACTGTCCTCCTGCCTCCAGAGTCACCGCGGACCTCCAAACCCCAGAAAAGGAGGACTCCACGCGCTTCTTCCAGGAGAGGTGGGAAAGTGCGCAGTGACCAGCTGGCTCGTAATAAGCCTATTGTGAGTAAGGTCATCTCTGGAGATGACCATGGATACACCTGTGGGGAATATCAGGACTCCAGGGATGAAGACATGGACCTGTTTCAGCTCCTCGATGACTTCACACCCACCGAGGTGGATCTGAACCAGGTCAAACTTGATCACACGGATGAGGCAGAAGGTAAGTAACCCAACATAATATGACCGTAACTCTGGTTAGAGAATCCATAAATGAGGAACTCAGTTCAAACAAAGAGACCAGCTGAACTGTTGAATTGAATTTTGATGTACAGAGCAGTCAGTTACGTGAACACGACTAAACAATGCCAAGTGCATCTGATCTGTGATCTCAAGAACCACACACATCACTGATAAATGCAGTATAATATTGGGTAAAAGAATTTGAGAACTCATGTTCCAATACTCATGTTGTATATCATATTGTTATAATGTTTGCAGATAACATGGATTCCTTGGACTTCATAGAGGAATTGCTGAAGGACAGTGAAACTGACACAGATGTGATTCAGTCTCCTGTTCAGATCTTCTCCCTGCTTGATGAACTGCTGCAGACGTTCATCGACAAGAAAGAGCAGGAGGAAAGAACTCGGAGAGCTGCCCAGGTTCCTGCTCCAACTCAGCCTCTTCAGCAGCGGGTGGGAGTGAAGAGGAAAAGGGAACAGTTCCACCAGGAGGCTGAACCTGTGAATCAGGGGGAGACCACCGAACCTCAACAAAAAAGGTTTCACTGGGTCTCTCCTGAGGAAGTTCTTGTCTTTTAAAGCAGGAAACATACAGCACTCTCTTCTATGATGGACCAAACAAAACAACGTCCTGAGAGCACATTTGTCTCTCAAAAAGAGCCAAAATAAAATTTGGACTCATTAACAATGTCTGATATTTTAATGTGTGAATAACACCTTGGTAAGTATTGATCTGTCGTTGTCCTGGTTGTAACACAGGATGAGTGTGTGGCATTGAAAGCCAGTGCAGTTTGACACTGTGTCACCTGTTACGTCTCAGGTGTGATATGGTGTCTAGGGGTATGTGGAGGGGACGCAGCATAAAGGAAAACCCACCACCTGTGCTGGTTTGGGACGGTGTGATGGTGAGGAAAAACACGGGAAGCAGTGTATAAAAAGCGCGCGATATATGAGAGATATTTACAAAGTAGTATTTACACAATATTTACAAGGTTATTTACACACACACACATAAAAAAACACATGTAGAGGGGAGAGGACGACAGATGGTGCCAAAGGAAAGAAACTAGCGGAACCAAAACCACCCTAAATACCTACACGGAAAATAACACACTGAACTACAAAACAAAAGGGTGGCAGAGCCAAACGGAACCTAACTACACGAGCTATCTAATAAGAAAACATACAATAGTGGCACCCGCCTCTAACCCATCCCTATACAGAGTGAAACACCACTGCGGGGATCCCCTACCTTACCTGTACCTCTGCCCACGATAACCAAAACACCAGAGCCAAGGGTTTTTCTAATTCACTGATAGAGGACTGGGCCCCTCTAATACTAATTTCTTTTTAAAGCGTGTACTAAAAATAAAAAAGAAAGAAGGAAACCCACAATGAATTTTGTAGCCAGTAAAGCTAGCCAGTATGTGTTTTACACATCAATGCTTGTTGAGCGAGGAAAAAAAAAACCCACACTAAATATAAAATTAAGTAAATTGTGGTCTTTTCAGGATGTTTTTTAAACCTTCTGCAACCTTTCTGTAACCTCAACCTAACATAAATCTTGAAATGTAAAACTGGTTTGTAACAATAACAATCCCAATTTCGTGTGGTGGCTGGAGAGGATCCTCCTCCCCCTGATGACAAACACTGTCATTGGACACCTCTCAAGCTCCGTTTCAGCTTCATCCTTCTGAAAACCCTGATAAAAGACAAGACATTTATTAGAAACTTATTCTGACGAAACCAGTGTCTGATGCACCGATATAAAAAAGTATCTACACAAACAATTCTCCCAATCAAATCTCAATAAAAAACTTGGGGTTCTAGTGATGCGAAAATGTAATGACTCGCAAAGTCCAGCAGACAGTTAACAGCAGCTCTTCCAAATGTATTTATCATAGCAAACATTTCACTCTATCGCAAGTAAGGCATTAGTACAAGTATAAATAATAGGTATCCCTCCAAAACGTTATAACATCTGCTGTGACAAAAAATATTAAATAGTAGAACACAGTAGTATACATATGTGATTTATGAGCTTCACAGTGGCTCAGTGGTTAGCACTGTCTCCTCACAACAGCAAGAAGATCCTGGGTTTGAATCCTGGCCGTCCCAGGCTCCTTTCTGTGTGGAGTTTGCATGTTCTCCCCGTGTTTGGCCACAAACTGACACTTTCCACAGTGTAATATTTGGACAGAGTATCCATTTTATGTCCAGGCTCTCACTGCTCCATCTGCACTGAACGGACAAATAATTAAAATATCTTGCTATGTTCCAGCCACATATGACCACACAATACAGTGTTTTGCAAACTATAAAATATAAACCCGCACAGAGACCTTAGTCGTTGCATTAGACATATTAAATTCTAAAAAACTATGTTGATTAATGACCAGTGGGGGACAGAGAACTCCACAATAAGTATAGGCATGTGAAAATGTACATGAATGTATGATAAGCCTGAGTGTTTTTATGGGCAACCCAACTCAGAAAACCCTAGTCCATCTTCTAACATGTAATCTAACTCCATAATCAAATGTGTTGACAAAACACCACTGAAAACCATTGCTTCTATTTACAATGTTACTATTTATGTAATGTAAGGCAAATTAGGCTACGTTCAAATATTTTAATGTAAAAATGTGACTAGAAGTATGTAGGGATCACACACAGCGAGCCGGTTATTATTGCAAAATAAAGCCCGACAGGGTTCTGCAGGACCTCGACGCGAAGCTGTATTATGTCGCTTATTACACGGCTACTTACTAAAGAAATCAAACATTTGACACAAAATATTGATTAAAAATAATTTTATTGCTTCCGCTAAAAACAAGTTCGTTAGATTCTGCGGTTGGTTCATAGCAACGGTCTGTTATTCATAGCAACGGTCTGCGACTAATTGACCAGTCAGAATCGAGTGTTCAACAAAGTCTTGTACTAAATATAGATAAAAAAGTTCCAGTCGATTTTGCAGAGAGGTCTGCATCTCTCAATACACATTGTATTGGTTTACTAGCGGATCTTAATATGGCGGACGCGCAGACGCATACAGCGGCGGCCAACGCGGCATCTATGTATTCATATCTGTGTGTGGTAATATCAAGTAATTAGCTGCTTAATCAAACTTATGTATTTGGGGGCCAAGCAGCGATGCTCAACAGGCATCCTGCGTGTTTCTGCGTTTCCTGATTTTAATTTTATGATAACTGTATAATTTTATGAGTTCAATTGAGAAGACTGGAACTCTACCATTTAAACCGTTTAGGGTCATTTAAAAGTATCCTTAGCTAGTTAGCATAGCAACGACACTCCAGTAATTTTAATTGTTTTGCGGTATGATTTTTCCGTCGTATGAGTAAAAATTACAAGGTATTTCCACATAGAAATCTTGGCGAGCTTACAAATTTGTACGTTTTTAAAAAATAACCAGGTTTAGTCAACGTAACACACGCGCGCAAATACAAAGTCAGTCTGTAAAAAAATACAAAGGCAATCTGTAAAGTACCTTTCCATCCTGCCACTAACCGTAAATGTTGATGGAAAACACACATTCCCCTTAAAATAACACAATATCGAATTCTTACTTTGTTTATAGGAGTTTTCTTGTACAACAAACAGTCTTCGCAGTCGAAGCAAGGTAATGGCGGACAGCAAAACCCGACGAGGATCGACCTGATGCGACGCCTTGTGGTCATGTGACATGAAAACCTCTCCTTTGAAGTAAAAATGTTATTTAAATCAAATTATTGCTTTAGATTTTTTTTCTGTTGGTAGTGTTATTTGCTTTTGGACAAACTAAAAAAACAGGGTTGAGCTGGAAACCATGATTTTAGACTAGGCCACTATAAAAATGCACTTTAAATAAATGACACGATTGTTTCGCTTTGTTCAGTGATGGTAGCCCGACATTACGTGTCGGCAATTTAAATAGGCAGCAGTTCAAATCCTGCATCATATGAAGCTGTCTTTCATTGATTTATAAATGCTCAAAAATATGTTCCCAAGGCTCTGTCGCATTTGACCATGTTAATGTGGTCGAAATCATCACTCTCATGCCAGAGATGGGCCTATGTCTGATGAGTTGACTGTTTACTGATATGGAATTTCAAAATGCAGTTGTCACATTTTTGGATTGTTGTTTCCTTTGCTTTCCGATCTGATTAACATGTAAGTAGACAAATAGTAATGATATTTACCAAGGGATGGAAAGCATTTATAGTGCAAGCTAATTGGCTTTATCAGAGAGAGTCTAGTGTTAAGTGTAGGAAATGTACTATTATCGAGGTGAAATTAAAATGAAAACTGCTAAAACCTACAGTGGGCTTGGGGTTCCGTCACCCATGATAAACTGTCAGATAAGATATATTTATCGCTCTCGGTGTAACTGCGTTTTCCTAAAAATACACGCTACACAAGACCATCCACAGCTACAGATTTAAGAGATGTTTTCTCATTGGATGATCGAAAAATGAGTCGAACTACAGTTGTGATCCATCTCCAACCCTTTTTCCAGGTCAAAGTGACAACAGGTTCACTCAAACAGAATTGCATCACTGATATGATGACATCATAATTCGCCGTGCGTTATGTTTGACGGATAAGAATGTTTGGAGCTCAGTTTCGGCCCAGTCGAACTAAAGACAAGACCTGCGCAAGTTTGCTCTTGACGGAAACAAATGAGAAACAAACAGCCAGTCAACCAGTCTGTAGGCCAGACAGGCCCAGGTAACTAATTTTACCCTCAGAGACCAATGGAGAAAAAAGGCTGTAAACATCCGTATAAGGACCTTAATTCAAACGTATTAATTGTTTATTTTAAGTAGTGCAGTGAGAGATGATCTATAACTGCAGGTTTGGAAGTATGATACTACTTAATAGGGAATAAAAGATTTATTTACATTATACAGGCTACACCTGTAGACACATATCATAGATAAATGTTTATTTGACAGGTGAATTTTGATCAACTTGTTATTTTATCCACAGTTTTCACAATCAGCACTCCACTTGGACCGCTGACTTATTTCAGTGCTGCCAACCTGCCTGTAAACCCACTGCAGGCCTCCAGCAGCCAGGCAGGGACGACTCCACTCCCAGGGTCCTTTGTCCTCCCTGGTCATGGGGTGGCTCTTACTGAATTACCCACGGTCTCCCCTCAGCCAGCAGGTGTGTTCTCCATCATCACACAACCACAGCACAGACTCTCTGCACGTTCAAAACACATTATGAACATAGATGCTACTGAAATGAATAGAAACAAAAAATAACAGATATCCATATATAGAGAGATATATATGTATTTTCCAGATTTGTTCTTGGTGTTAAAATGAACATGTTTCAACTTATTCAAATAATGACTTTGCATTTCTCAGATGTGATGGGGATGCAGTACCTTGTCCCGGTCGGTCCACCAATCACACCTTGCGTTGAGTGGACAGTAGAGAGTACATCATATCTGTTATTAAATCGAAAATGTCTTTGCGTTTTTTCAGAGAAATGAGATCAAGGACTGATTAACGTTTTGTTTTCATTATAGGAGTGCTTTACTCCCCACCAGTACCACTGAACATTATGGGGAACTGCACTGTCCTCCCGCCTCCAGAGTCACCGCGGACCTCCAAACCCCGGAAAAGGAGGACTCCACGCGCCTCTTCCAGGAGAGGTGGGAAAGTGTGCAGTGACCAGCTGGCTCTGAAAAAGACCATCATCACTGAAGACATCTCTGGAGATGACCATGGATACACCCGTGGAGAACATCACAACTCCAGGGATGAAGACATGGACCTGTTTCAGCTCCTCGATGACTTCACACCCATCGAGGTGGATCTGAGCCAGGTCAAAGATGATCACACTGATGAGGCAGAGGGTGAGTAACCTAGCATAATATGACCATAATTCTGGTTAGAGAATCCATACATGAGGAACTCAGTTCAAACAAAGACAGAAGTTTTAGCTAACAGGCTCTGTATAATGTCTGAAACATGGACAGTATGTGAATGTCAGTGATGTATGAATTCCTTGACTTGTTCCATCTCACTGAAGCTGAACTGTTAAAAGTGAATCTTGATGTACAGAGTAATCAGTTACATGAACACGACTAAACAATGCCAAGTGCATCCAATCTGTGATCTCATCAAAGAATGACACACATCACAGATAAACGCAGCATAATACTGGGTAGAAGAATTTTAGAACTCATGTTCTAATACTCATGTTGTATATCATATTGTTATAATGTTTGCAGATAACATGGATTCTTTGGACTTCATAGAGGAATTGCTGAAGGACAGTGAAACTGACACAGATGTGATTCAGTCTCCTGTTCAGATCTTCTCCCTGCTTGATGAACTGCTGCAGACGTTCATCGACAAGAAAGAGCAGGAGGAAAGAACTCGGAGAGCTGCCCAGGTTCCTGCTCCAACTCAGCCTCTTCAGCAGTGGGTGGGAGTGAAGAGGAAAAGGGAACAGTTCCACCAGGAGGCTGAACCTGTGAATCAGGGGGAGACCACCGAACCTCAACAAAAAAGGTTTCACTGGGTCTCTCCTGAGGAAGTTCTTGTCTTTTAAAGCAGGAAACATACAGCACTCTCTTCTCTATGATGGACCAAACAAAACAACGTCCTGAGAGCACATTTGTCTCTCAAAAAGAGCCAAAATAAAATTTGGACTCATTAACAATGTCTGATATTTTAATGTGCGAATAACACCATAGTAAGTATTGATCTGTCGTTGTCCTGGTTGTAACACAGGATGAGTGTGTGGCATTAAAAGCCAGTGCAGTTTGACATTAAAACTGTACTGAATACAGTAAATCACACCAGCTTTTTCTAATTCACTGACACAGGGCTTTTTCTAATTCACTGACACACGGTTAGTCTAATTCACTGATACAGGGCTGGGCCTTTCTAATACTAATCAGTCATAATTCATTCATCATTAGGATGTACCTGTGAAAACAAAACTGGACCTGTAAGGTGCATAGCTAGACGACCATCGAAAAAGACAAACGTTTGTTCTTTAATCTCTGTTTATTCTTTCACACTTAAAATGTATGTTATGTCGAAAGAGAAATACAGAAGCCTAATTAGCCTATCCTGCTGAAGACAAGAAGTTATTGTTTCATATCTGGTGATGCTGTGAATTTATTTGAAACTGTTTCATTTGTTTATTCATGTAGGCTACACGTTGTTCTTAATGTTTAAAGTGAAATAAAAATAGGCTATAGGAGCTTGATTTAAACAGAAATACAAGTGTGCTGCCTGTCTCGTTATTCTGACAAATCTATAACTGAAACAAAAATGGTACTTTGGAACAACTTAAAAAAATGACTCTCATTTGTTACACATAAATTTATTCCTTTTTCTCAAATTATATGTACGACTTGGCTGAAATATTAAATTTTGATTTAATGTCAATCAAAATATTTCTTGCCCCAAAGACAAAAATTTACATTCACACAAAGTAAGAAGACTATTTATCACAGAGACCACACACAATTTTTCACTTTGTTACAATGTAATTTTTTCACTTTGTAAAGACCTAACATTTACTATTACATCTAAGTATACTTTTGACTTTTAAATAAATGAATTATAACACTCTAAATTTGTTGCAGGAAATTTTATTACATTTCCTCAACTTACATTTCTGATTCAGTCCAGACTATAATTTCTAACTATAACTCAATCAGTATATTTCCTTTAGTCACAAACCAAAGTGTTATTTAATGTAGGTCAGTAAAACATTTTTTGGCTTTTTTACATCTTAAATTTTACCATGAACAAAACCTAAATTTGCTATCATATAAAAGTAGAATTTTCACTTTAGATAAAACTGAAAAACGTTTTTGTTACAGTCAATGTTTAATTTAGTTTACATAGTATAAACAAAGACAGGCATATTCTCTTCAAAAGACCTTAATATTTATTGAAATTTCTGTTGTGTACTAAAAATAAATAAATAAACCCACAATGAATTTTGTAGCCAGTAAAGCTAGCCAGTATGTGTTTTACACATCAATGCTTGTTGAGGGGGGAAAAAACCCCACAGTAAATATAAAACTAAGTCAATTATGGTCTTTTCGATTTGTTTTTTAAACCCTCTGCAACCTTTCTGTAACCTCAACCTAACATAAATCTTGACATGTTAAACTGGTTTGTAACAATAACAATCCCAATTTCATGTGGTGGCTGGAGAGGATCCTCCTCCCCCTGATGACAAACACTGTCATTGGACACCTCTCAAGCTCTGTTTCAGCTTCATCCTTCTGAAAACCCTGATAAAAGACAAGACATTTATTAGAAACTTATTCTGATGAAACCAGTGTCTGATGTACCGATATAAAAAGTATCTACACAAACAATTCTCCCAATCAAATCTCAATAAAAAACTTGGGGTTCTAGGGATGCGAAAATGTAATGACTCGCAAAGTCCAGCAGACAGTTAACAGCAGCTCCTCCAAATGTATTTATCATAGCAAACATTTCACTCTATCGCAAGTAAGGCATTAGTACAAGTATAAATAATAGCTATCCCTCCAAAAAGTTATAACATCTGCTGTGACAAAAAATATTAAATAGTAGAACGCAGTAGTATACATATGTGATTTATGAGGGTCACAGTGGCTCAGTGGTTAGCACTGTCTCCTCACAACAGCAAGATCCTGGGTTTGAATCTTGGCCGTCCCAGGCTCCTTTCTGTGTGGAGTTTGCATGTTCTCCCCGTGTTTGGCCACAGACTGACACTTTCCACAGTGCAACATTTGGACAGAGTATCCATTTTATGTCCAGGCTCGCACTGCTCCATCTGCACTGAACTGACAAATATTTCACAGTGTAATTAAAATATCTTACTATGTTCCAGCCACATATAACCACACTATACAGTGTTTTACAAACTATAAAATATAAACCCGCACGGAGACCTTAGTCGTTGCATTAGACATATTAAATTCTAAAAAAACTGTGTTGATTAATGACCAGTGGGGGACAGAGAACTCCACAATAAGTATAAGCATGGGAAAATGTACATGAATGTATGATAAGCCTGAGTGTTTTTATGGACAACCCAACTCAGAAAACCCTAGTCCATCTTCTAACATGTAATCTAACTCCATAATCAAATGTGTTGACAAAACACCACTCAACACCATTGCTTCTATTTACAATGTTACTATTTATGTAATGTGAGGCATATTAGGCTAGGTTCAAATATTTTAATGTAAAAATGTGACTAGAAGTATGTAGGGATCACATAAAGCGAGCCGGTTATTATTGCGAAAGAAGGCCCGACATGGTTCTGCAGGACCTCGACGCGAGGCTGTATTATGTCGCTTATTACACGGCTACTTACTAAAAGAAATCAATCATTTCACACAAAATATTGATTAAAAAATTATTTCATTGCTTCCGCTAAAAACAAGATTCTGCGGTTGGTTCATAGCAACGGTCTGTTATTCATAGCAACGGCCTGCGACTCAGAAATAACACACCGTAAAATACCATAATTGACCAATCAGAATCGAGTGTTCAACAAAGTCTTGTAATAAATATAGATAAAAAAGGATTAAGAGAAAATAACTTCGCTCACAAGAATATGTTGGTGATGACTAGCTAATTTCATGAAAATCGGCTCAGAATTAAACGAGTTCCAGTCGATTTTGCAGAGAGGTCTGCATCTCTCAATACACATTGTATTGGTTTACTAGCGGATCTTAATATGGCGGACGCGTAGACGCATACAGCAGCGGCCAATGCGGCATCTATGTATCCATATCTGTGTGTGGTAATATAAAGTAATTAGCCGCTTAATCAAACTTATGTATTTGGGGGCCAAGCAGCGATGCTGAACAGGCATCCTGCGTGTTTCTATGCTTTCCCTATTTTATTTTAACGATAAGTGTATAATTTTATGAGTTCAATTGAGAAGACTGTACCGTCAGCTAGATAACTAGTTATCATTTCATGTAAATGGAACTCTGCCATTTAAACCGTTTAACGTTATTTAAAAGTATCCTTAGCTAGCTAGCTAGTTAGCATAGCAACGACACTCCAGTAATTTTAATTGTTTTGGGGTATGATTTTTCCGTCGTATGAGTAAAAATCACGAGGTATTTCCACATAGAAATCTTGGCGAGCTTACAAATTTGTGGGTTTTTAAAAATAACCAGGTTTAGTCAGCGTTAGCTAACACACACGCGCAAATACAATCTGTAAAAAAATACAAAGACAATCTGTAAAGTACCTTTCCATCCTGCCACTAACCGTAAATGTTGATGGAAAACACACATTCCCCTTAAAATAACACAATATCGAATTCTTACTTTGTTTATAGGAGTTTTCTTGTACAACAAACAGTCTTCGCAGTCGAAGCAAGGTAATGGCGGACAGCAAAACCCGACGAGGATCGACCTGATGCGACGCCCTGTGGTCATGTGACATGAAAACCTCTCCTTTGAAGTAAAAATGTTATTTAAATCAAATTATTGCTTTAGGTTTTTTTCTGTTGGTAGTTTTTTTCTTTTGGACAAACTAAAAAAACAGGGTTGAGCTGGAAACCATGGTTTTAGATTAGACCACGATAAAAATGCACGTTAAATAAATGACACGATTGTTTCGCTTTTTTTCAGTGATGGTAGCCCGACATTATTTGTCGGCAATTTAAATAGGCAGCAGTTCAAATCCTGCATCATATGAAGCTGTCTTTCATTGATTTATAAATGCTCAAAAATATGTTCCCATGGCTCTGTCGCATTTCACCATGTTAATGTGGTCGAAATCATCACTCTCATGCCAGAGATAGGCCTATGTCTGATGAGTTGACTGTTTACCGATATGGAATTTCAAAATGCAGCTGTCACATTTTTGGATTGTTGTTTCCTTTGCTTTCCTATGTGATTAACGTGTAAGTAGACAAATAGTAATGATGTTTACCAAGGGATGGAAAGCATTTATAGTGCAAGCTAATTGGCTTTATCAGAGAGAGTCTAGTGTTAAGTGTAGGAAATGTACTATTATCGAGGTGAAATTAAAATGAAAACTGCTAAAACCTACAGTGGGCTTGGGGTTCCGTCACCCATGATAAACTGTCAGATAAGATATATTTATCGCTCTCGGTGTAACTGCGTTTTCCTAAAAATACACGCTACACAAGACCATCCACAGCTACAGATTTAAGAGATGTTTTCTCATTGGATGATCGAAAAATGAGTCGAACTACAGTTGTGGTCTCCGATCCATCTCCAACCCTTTTTCCAAGTCAAAGTGACAACAGGTTCACTCAAACAGAATTGCATCACTGATATGATGACATCATAATTGGCCATACGTTATGTTTGACGGATAAGAATGTTTGGAGCTCAGTTTCGGCACAGTCGAACTAAAGACAAGACCTGCGCACGTTTGCTCTTGACGGAAACAAATGAGAAACAAACAGCCAGTCAACCAGTCTGTAGGCCAGACAGGCCCAGGTAACTAATTTTACCCTCAGAGACCAATGGAGAAAAAAGGCTGTAAACATCCATAAGGACCTTAATTCAAACTTATTAATGGTTTATTTTAAGTAGTGCAGTGAGAGATGATCTATAACTGCAGGTTTGGAAGTATGATACTACTTAATAGGGAATAAAAGATTTATTTACATTATACAGGCTACACCTACAGACAGATATCATAGATAAATGTTTATTTGACAGGTGAATTTTGATCAACTTGTTTTTTTATCCACAGTTTTCACAATCAGCACTCCACTTGGACCGCTGACTTATTTCAGTGCTGCCAACCTGCCTGTAAATCCACTGCAGGCCTCCAGCAGCCAGGCAGGGACGACTCCACTCCCAGGGTCCTTTGTCCTCCCTGGTCATGGGGTGGCTCTTACTGAATTACCCACGGTCTCCCCTCAGCCAGCAGGTGTGTTCTCCATCATCACACAACCACAGCACAGACTCTCCGCACGTTCGACACACATTATGAACATAGATGCTACTGAAATGAATAGAAACAAAAAATAACATATCCATATATAGAGAGATATATATGTATTTTTCAGATTTGTTCTTTGTGTTAAAATGAACATGTTTCAATTGATTCAAATAATGACTTTGCATTTCTCAGATGTGATGGGGATGCAGTACCTTGTCCCGGTCGGTCCACCAATCACACCTTGCGTTGAGTGGACAGTAGAGAGTACATCATATCTGTTATTAAATCGAAAATGTCTTTGCGTTTTTTCAGAGAAATGAGATCAAGGACTGATTAACGTTTTGTATTCATTATAGGAGTGGTTTACTCCCCACCAGTACCACTGAACATTATGGGGAACTGCACTGTCCTCCTGCCTCCAGAGTCACCGCGGACCTCCAAACCCCGGAAAAGGAGGACTCCACGCGCTTCTTCCAGGAGAGGTGGGAAAGTGTGCAGTGACCAGCTGGCTCTTAATAAGCCTATTGTGAGTAAGGTCATCTCTGGAGATGACCATGGATACACCTGTGGGGAATATCAGGACTCCAGGGATGAAGACATGGACCTGTTTCAGCTCCTCGATGACTTCACACCCACCAAGGTGGATCTGAACCAGGTCAAACTTGATCACACGGATGAGGCAGAAGGTAAGTAACCCAACGTAATATGACCGTAACTCTGGTTAGAGAATCCATAAATGAGGAACTCAGTTCAAACAAAGAGACCAGCTGAACTGTTGAACTGAATTTTGATGTACAGAGCAGTCAGTTACGTGAACACGACTAAACAATGCCAAGTGCATCTGATCTGTGATCTCAAGAACCACACACATCATTGATAAATGCAGTATAATATTGGGTAGAAGAATTTGAGAACTCATGTTCCAATACTCATGTTGTATATCATATTGTTATAATGTTTGCAGATAACATGGATTCCTTGGACTTCATAGAGGAATTGCTGAAGGACAGTGAAACTGACACAGATGTGATTCAGTCTCCTGTTCAGATCTTCTCCCTGCTTGATGAACTGCTGCAGACGTTCATCGACAAGAAAGAGCAGGAGGAAAGAACTCGGAGAGCTGCCCAGGTTCCTGCTTCAACTCAGCCTCTTCAGCAGCGGGTGGGAGTGAAGAGGAAAAGGGAACAGTTCCACCATGAGGCTGAATCTCTGAATCAGGGGGAGACCACCGAACCTCAACAAAAAAGGTTTCACTGGGTCTCTCCTGAGGAAGTTCTTGTCTTTTAAAGCAGGAAACATACAGCACTCTCTTCTATGATGGACCAAACAAAACAACGTCCTGAGAGCACATTAGTCTCTCAAAAAGAGCCAAAATAAAATTTGGACTCATTAACAATGTATGATACTTTAATGTGTGAATAACACCATGGTTAGTATTGATCTGTCGTTGTCCTGGTTGTAACACAGGATGAGTGTGTGGCATTGAAAGCCAGTGCAGTTTGACACTGTGTCACCTGTTACGTCTCAGGTGTGATATGGTGTCTAGGGGTATGTGGAGGGGACGTAGCATAAAGAAAACCCACCACCTGTGCTGGTTTGGGACGGTGTGATGTTGAGGAAAAACACGGGAAGCAGTGTATAAAAAGTGCGCGATATATGAGAGATATTTACAAAGTAGTATTTACACAATATTTACAAGGTTATTTACACACACACACATAAAAAAACACACGTAGAGGGAGGAGGACGACAGACGGTGCCAAAGGAAAGAAACTAGCAAAACAAAAACCACCCTAAATACCTACACGGAAAATAACACACTGAACTACAAAACAAAAGGGTGGCAGAGCCAAACGGAACCTAACTACACGAGCTATCTAATAAGAAAACATACACTAGTGGCACCCGCCTCTAACCCATCCCTATACAGAGTGAAACACCACCGCGGGGATCCCCCACCGTACCTGTCCCCGCGATAACCAAAACACCAGAGCCAAGGGTTTTTCTAATTCACTGATAGAGGACTGGGCCCCTCTAATACTAATTTCTTTTTAAAGCATGTACTAAAAATAAAAAAGAAAGAAAGAAACCCACAATGAATTTTGTAGCCAGTAAAGCTAGCCAGTATGTGTTTTACACATCAATGCTTGTTGAGCGAGGAAAAAAAACCCCATACTAAATATAAAACTAAGTAAATTGTGGTCTTTTCAGGATGTTTTTTAAACCTTCTGCAACCTTTCTGTAACCTCAACCTAACATAAATCTTGACATGTTAAACTGGTTTGTAACAATAACAATCCCAATTTCATGTGGTGGCTGGAGAGGATCCTCCTCCCCCTGATGACAAACACTGTCATTGGACACCTCTCAAGCTCTGTTTCAGCTTCATCCTTCTGAAAACCCTGATAAAAGACAAGACATTTATGAGAAACTTATTCTGATGAAACCAGTGTCTGATGTACCGATATAAAAAAGTATCTACACAAACAATTCTCCCAATCAAATCTCAATAAAAAACTTGGGGTTCTAGTGAAAATGTAATGACTCGCAAAGTCCAGCAGACAGTTAACAGCAGCTCCTCCAAATATTTTTCTCATAGCAAACATTTCACTCTATCACAAGTAAGGCATTAGTACAAGTATTAATAATAGCTATCGCTCCAAAAAGTTATAACATCTGCTGTGACAAAAAATATCAAATAGTAGAACGCAGTAGTATACATATGTGATTTATGAGCTTCACAGTGGCTCAGTGGTTAGCACTGTCTCCTCACAACAGCAAGAAGATCCTGGGTTTGAATCTTGGCCGTCCCAGGCTCCTTTCTGTGTGGAGTTTGCATGTTCTCCCCGTGTTTGGCCACAGACTGACACTTTCCACAGTGCAACATTTGGACAGAGTATCCATTTTATGTCCAGGCTCTCACTGCTCCATCTGCACTGAACGGACAAATATTTCACAGTGTAATATTGTATATGAGCTTTAAAGTTTGAATATTCAGTTTTTTTTATATTGTCTACAGCTTAAGCGATTAATGCAAACCTACTTACCAGATACTCCTTGATACGTTTGTCCACATCTTCCCCAATAAGGCACTTCAGCAGACACTCTCTTTTTAGATTCACCTTGAGGCTCTAGGTGAGAGCACAAACACACACATAATGCAAAATTATGCTGTCCAATTTACAACTTAACACTACACAGTACACAAATGGGCACTTGGAGTTACAGTAATTGTGATTTACAAATGCTTTGAGCAAACCAGTTCAAGGGCCTGTCAAACTCAAGACAACCCTAGTACATCTTCTAACATGTAATCTAACTCCATAATCAAATGTATTGACAAAAAACCACTCAACACCATTGCTTCTACAATGTTACTATTTATGTAATGTAAGGCAAATTAGGCTAAGTTCAAATACTTTAATGTAAAAATGTGACTAGAAGTATGTAGGGATCACACACAGCGAGCCGGTTATTATTGCGAAATAAGGCCCGACAGGGTTCTGCAGGACATCGACGCGAAGCTGTATTATGTCGCGTATTACACGGCTACTTACTAAAGAAATCAATCATTTGACACAAAGTATTGATTAACAAATTATTTTATTGCTTCCGCTAAAAACAAGTTCGTTAGATTCTGCGGTTGGTTCATAGCAACGGTATGTTACTCATGGCAACGGTCTGCGACTAATTGACCAGTCAGAATCGAGTGTTCAACAAAGTCTTGTAATAAATATAGATAAAAAGGATTAAGAGAAAATAACTTTGCTCACAAGAATATTTTGATGATGTCTAGCTAATTTCACGAAAATCGGCTCAGAATTAAACGAGTTCCAGTCGATTTTGCAGAGAGGTCTGCATCTCTCAATACACATTGTATTGGTTTACTAGCGGCGGACGCGTAGACGCATACAGCAGCGGCCAACGCGGCATCTATGTATTCATATCTGTGTGTGGTAATATCAAGTAATTAGCTGCTTAATCAAACTTATGTATTTGGGGGCCAAGCAGCGATGCTCAACAGGCATCCTGTGTGTTTCTACGTTTCCTGATTTTAATTTTATGATAACTGTATAATGTTTTGAGTTCAATTGAGAAGACTGTAACGTCAGCTAGATAACTAGCTATCATTTCATGTAAATGGAATTCTGCCAATTAAACCGTTTAACGTTATTTAAAAGTATCCTTAGCTAGCTAGCTATCTAGTTAGCATAGCAACAATACTCCAGTAATTTTAATTGTTTTGGGGTATGATTTTTCCGTTGTATGAGTAAAAATTACAAGGTATTTTCGCATAGAAACCGTGGCGAGCTTACAAATTTGTACATTTTAAAAAATAACCAGGTTTAGTCAACGTTAGCTAACACACGCGCGCAAATACAAAGTCAGTCTGTAAAAAAATACAAAGACAATCTGTAAAGTACCTTTCCGTCCTGCCACTAACCGTAAATGTTGATGGAAAACACACATTCCCCTTAAAATAACACAATATCGAATTCT
Organism: Chanos chanos; assembly: GCF_902362185.1. Lineage (NCBI taxonomy): Eukaryota > Metazoa > Chordata > Actinopteri > Gonorynchiformes > Chanidae > Chanos > Chanos chanos. The sequence continues at coordinate 2,788,192 of NC_044504.1, forward strand.
TACTTTGTTTAAAAGAGTTTTCTTGTACAACTAACAGTCTTCACAGTCGAGGCAGGGTAATGGCAGACAGCAAAACCCGACGAGGATCGACCTGATGCGACGCCGTGTGGTCATGTGACATGAAAACCTCTCCTTTGAAGTAAAAATGTTATTTAAATCAAATTATTGCTTTAGGTTTTTTTCTGTTGGTAGTTTTTTTCTTTTGGACAAACTAAAAAAACAGGGTTGAGCTGGAAACCATGGTTTTAGATTAGACCACGATAAAAATGCACGTTAAATAAATGACACGATTGTTTCGCTTTTTTTCAGTGATGGTAGCCCGACATTATTTGTCGGCAATTTAAATAGGCAGCAGTTCAAATCCTGCATCATATAAAGCTGTCTTTCATTGATTTATAAATGCTCAAAAATATGTTCCCATGGCTCTGTCGCATTTCACCATGTTAATGTGGTCGAAATCATCACTCTCATGCCAGAGATGGGCCTATGTGTGATGAGCTGACTGTTCACCGATATGGAATTTCAAAATGCAGTTGTCACATTTTTGGATTGTTGTTTCCTTTGCTTTCCTATGTGATTAACATGTAAGTAGACAAATAATGTTTACCAAGGGATGGAAAGCATTTATAGTGCAAGCTAATTGGCTTTATCAGAGAGAGTCTAGTGTTAAGTGTACTATTATCGAGGTGAAATTAAACTGAAATGAAAACTGCTAAAAACCTACAGTGGGCTTGGGGTTCCGTCACCCTTGATAAACTGTTGGAAATGTATTATTATCGAGGTAAAATAATAGGAGATAAAAACTGCTAAAAACCTACAGCAGGGTGGGGGCCGCATCACCCATGATAAACTGTCAGATAAGATATATTTATCGCTCTCGGTGTAACTGCGTTTTCCTAAAAATACACGCTACACAAGACCATCCACAGCTACAGATTTAAGAGATATTTTCACATTGGATGATCGAAAAATGAGTCGAACTACAGTTGTGGTCTCCGATCCACCTTCTACCCTTTTTCCAGGTTAAAGCGACAACAGGTTCAGTCAAACTGAGTTGCATCACTGATATGATGACATCATAATTAGCCATACGTTATGTTTGACGGATAAGAATGTTTGGAGCTCAGTTTCGGCACAGTCGAACTAAAGACGAGACCTGCGCACGTTTGCTCTTGACGGAAACAAATGAGAAACAAACAGCCAGTCAACCAGTCTGTAGGCCAGACAGGCCCAGGTAACTAATTTTACCCTCAGAGACCAATGGAGAAAAAAGGCTGTAAACATCCGTATAAGGACCTTAATTCAAACGTATTAATTGTTTATTTTAAGTAGTGCAGTGAGAGATGATCTATAACTGCAGGTTTGGAAGTATGATACTACTTAATAGGGAATAAAAGATTTATTTACATTATACAGGCTACACCTACAGACAGATATCATAGATAAATGTTTATTTGACAGGTGAATTTTGATCAACTTGTTATTTTATCCACAGTTTTCACAATCAGCACTCCACTTGGACCGCTGACTTATTTCAGTGCTGCCAACCTGCCTGTAAATCCACTGCAGGCCTCCAGCAGCCAGGCAGGGACGACTCCACTCCCAGGGTCCTTTGTCCTCCCTGGTCATGGGGTGGCTCTTACTGAGTTCCCCACGGTCTCCCCTCAGCCAGCAGGTGTGTTCTCCATCATCACACAACCACAGCACAGACTCTCTGCACATTCGAAACACATTATGAACATAGATGCTACTGATATGAATAGAAACAAAAAATAACATATCCATATATAGAGAGATATATATGTATTTTTCAGATTTGTTCTTTGTGTTAAAATGAACATGTTTCAATTGATTCAAATAATGACTTTGCATTTCTCAGATGTGATGGGGATGCAGTACCTTGTCCCGGTCGGTCCACCAATCACACCTTGCGTTGAGTGGACAGTAGAGAGTACATCATATCTGTTATTAAATCGAAAATGTCTTTGCGTTTTTGCATAGAAATGAGATCAAGGAATGATTAATGTTTTGTATTCATTATAGGAGTGGTTTACTCCCCACCAAAACCACTGAACATTATGGGGAACTGCACTGTCCTCCTGCCTCCAGAGTCACCGCGGACCTCCAAACCCCGGAAAAGGAGGACTCCACGCGCTTCTTCCAGGAGAGGTGGGAAAGTGTGCAGTGACCAGCTGGCTCTTAATAAGCCTATCGTGAGTAAGGTCATCTCTGGAGATGACCATGGATACACCCGTGGAGAACATCACGACTCCAGGGATGGAGACATGGACCTGTTTCAGCTCCTCGATGACTTCACACCCATCGAGGTGGATCTGAGCCAAGTCAAAGATGATCACACTGATGAGGCAGAAGGTGAGTAACCCAGCATAATATGACCATAACTCTGGTTAGAAAATCCATACATAAGGAACTCAGTTCAAACAAAGACACCTAGTATAGCTGACTACAGTCTTTAGTCAACAGGCTCTATATGGTGTCTGAAACATGGATAGTATGTGAATGTCAGTGATGTTACTATGAATTCCTTGACCTGTTCCATCTCATTGAAGCTGAACTGTTAAAACTGAATTTTGATGTACAGAACAATCAGTCACATGAACATGAACATTTGATCTGTGATCTCATCAAAGAATGACACACATTACAGATAAACGCAGCATAATACTGGGCAGAAGAATTTTAGAACTCATGTTCCAATACTCATGTTGTATATCATATTGTTATAATGCTTGCAGATAACATGGATTCCTTGGACTTCATAGAGGAATTGCTGAAGGACAGTGAAACTGACACAGATGTGATTCAGTCTCCTGTTCAGATCTTCTCCCTGCTTGATGAACTGCTGCAGACGTTCATCGACAAGAAAGAGCAGGAGGAAAGAACTCAGAGAGCTGCCCAGGTTCCTGCTCCAACTCAGCCTCTTCAGCAGCGGGTGGGAGTGAAGAGGAAAAGGGAACAGTTCCACCATGAGGCTGAACCTGTGAATCAGGGGGAGACCACCGAACCTCAACAAAAAAGGTTTCACTGGGTCTCTCCTGAGGAAGTTCTTGTCTTTTAAAGCAGGAAACATACAACACTCTCTTCTATGATGGACCAAACAAAACAACGTCCTGAGAGCACATTAGTCTCTCAAAAAGAGCCAAAATAAAATTTGGAGTCATAACAATGTCTGATATTTTAATGTGTGAATAACACCATAGTAAGTATTGATCTGTAGTTGTCCTGGTTGTAACACACAATGAGTGTGTGGCATTAAAAGCCAGTGCAGTTTGACACTGTGTCACCCACTGGTGACACTAAAGCTGTTCTGAATACAGTAAATCAGACCTGCTTTTTCTAATTCACTGACACACTCACTATCTAAACCGCTTATCCTGATTAGGGTCGCAGGGGGTACTGGAGCCTATCCCAGCGCTCATAGGGCGAAAGGCGGGGAAACACCCTGGACAGGTCACCAGTCCATCGCAGAATTCACTGACACACTGATAGTCTAATTCACTGACACATGCCACAGACTTGTAGTACTGCCAAGACATCCTACATCACATGCATGCATCATTATTCAGTCAAAATTTTTAATCATTGAACCATACAGGCACAAAATCTATTCTCTGCCTGTTGGGTAAAGTTCCACTGCTTTGGACTTCAAGGAACTGTAATCTAGATTGCTCACTCATATTATACTGTATTATCTCATATATATATACATGCACATATATACACATATACACACACACACACACACACACACACACACACATATATATATATATATATATATATATATATATATATATATATATATATATACATACATACATACATACATATATATGTGTGTGTGTGTGTGTGTGTGTGTGTGTGTGCTTCTGAAGGTAACCAAATAAATAATAATAAATCTCTTGCATTGCTGTCACCATACTTACGAGGCTGCATCACTGATCATGTGCTAATTCACTTGCTAGGTTAGGCTCCGTTGTGGAATCGGCGAATGTAACGCTTTTGTAACCGTCACAATGGGGAAATTGGGTTTTTAATTTTTGTTCCGCACACAAAAATATAGAAGAGAGGCCACACGGTGTCTTCTGTCAAGTATCACTTTATTCGTTAATTTTTGGTCGACTGAGCATACAAAAGTTATGCACGTAATGTGCGTGGTTACAGCTAGACTACATTCAGTCGCGCAACGCTTACCGAATGGTAGGTACTAATACGTGTATCGTTACACAATTAAATACATATACTACACTACAGAAAATTAATTTTATTTATCTGTTTATTTATTTAGAGCCATGCAGGATCCTGAGAAGGACGATGTGGCACCAATTTAATGTCATTGGTTTCTCTTTTTTTTAAGACTAAAGTTAAGCAGTTATTCCATCTGTTTGAAGCACAATTAAATTAAATAAATACCTGAAGAAACAGAGGTATTTTAATTAACTGAGGTCTCTGCTCATTCATACAAGACCCACACATACAGTTGTCCTGTTGGCATCCTATACACAAATTAGCGATGATCAGGATGAATTGCTAACAGGCTACAAATGGAACTGATCCAGCCTGCTGTTAGTGAGAAAATCCTGTCAGCAAATCTATCTGCTAAACTGCAGCTATTTAGTAAGCAAAGTTACTTCGTAGGTAATAAGTTGTGAGAACAACAACGACAGAGGAGAACGTTCTTCGCTTAACTCTGGTCTAACCAGCAAGGAGGTTGTGGACCGTTAAATGGAGATAGTGAACAGTATGCTGAAGAATAAAGGTGAACTACACAGTAGTTTGCTCAATAAAACAACCTAAATAACCCCCCAGACTGCAGAGTACCACAATGCAAAGCCCCTTCACCGCATTACTAAACTTGATTTTGAGAAAGAACAAAACACGCAATGTTGAACCTCTTAAATTGCAGATATTTTTATCGTTATGTCTTAATGCATAATGTCCAAAATATATGCAGTTCAACCCTTTGGAACTGACGATGACAAGCTACGTGCCTTAATTATGCAGGAAAAAAAACCCTTAATTACACAAGAATAATTCCGCCCTGGAAGCGCATAACGACAAGCAAGAGGTGGTCGAAAGTGCGCATTTGGGGCTTTCTGACAATGCTTATTTATTTTGCTGGGCCAACCACAAGCGGACTTATTATAACGTGCATTTTATGCAAAATTATTGCTGGAGATAAAAATCTTCTATTTATTTGACCCCCTGTTACATTTTCGCTATATGTCTCCACCATTTTTCGCTCTTAAGACATGCGGGAAAACTCCTGTTTTTTCCATTAAAGACGTTTTGCCTTATTTTCTTCTATTTTGTGCCCTTGACAGTTATTATAGTGTCTTATCAAAAGAACAGGTCAAACTTACAAATGTGTGCTGAAAAAAACGATACTATGCACGAGGAGGAAAGTCCGTTCTTTATGTTATAAACAAAGCCAAAATATAGCATGATTTGTTTTTTACCTTGCATGAAAAAGCAAGGGCCGCACGATGGCGCAATGGGTAGCGCTGTCCCCTCACAGAGAGGGTTGAGTTTGCATGTTCCTCCTATGTGTGTATGGGTTTCCTCCCACAGTCGAAACATATGCACGTCAGGCTAACTGGAGAAACTAAATTGCTCCTAGTTGTGAATGTGCGTGTGAGTGTGTTTGTCTGTGTGTCCGCCCTGCGTTGGACTGCGGTGGTTATTCATTTCGCCTCGTGAGCGCTGGGATGGGCTCCAGCACCCCGCGACCCTAATCAGGATAAGCTACTTTGAAAATGAACGAACGAACAAATGAATGAATGAATGAATGAATGAAAAAGCAAATGTTGACTGAGTACAGGGTTTTATCAAGGATTGCGCCGAACCTGTCCCGCACTGCCCCCATGAGGCTAAAAGAGGTACAGTTTGTTCACATCTGTAGAAGTGTTTGTTACTGACATACAGAAAACTGATTGGTTTCCATCTTCTGTCAGGTCTCACTTTTTTTTAAATTCAGAGAGATGAGCATACACAAACATTGATGTCAAGGGTTAGTATGACTGATATGTCAGTGGGTGTGGATCCCGCTGATAACACCACCCGACACACACCTGTCTCATGATGCTAGGGAAACTGACCCTGTTACCCTCGCAAACACACACACACACACACACACACACACACACCTCTCCAACTCTGTACACATACCATCCCAGTAACCAACACGTGTTAAATTCATAGAGGAACTCAGGAACTCATAGAGGTCCTATCATCAGTGGGGACTGGGGATCCTGAAAGAGACAGATCCTGAGGGGAAACAGCTGTCAGTATATACAGGTAAGACTGTGGGAACACGTGGTTCAGTCTGTGAGTTTGCATTATGAAGCACAAGGCTAAAAACTGGGCCTTAACACTGTGGTACTGTGTGAAAGAAAAGTTGTCTGTCAGCAGTCTCTTCTCATTCAACTGTTGCTTGGCAACCTTGTGATTAATCTGTTCCATAATTTTATGCACATAGCCCCAAGCTGTACACGCCTGCAAAGTTTGGAGAGTTTTTGCTGTAAGGATAAAAAGTTACAGCCAATAATAAATGGAGTAATAAGAAGAAACAGCACAAAAGCAATAAGGATTGCCCATCAGTAACACAGAATGCAGACTTCCATGAGTTTATGTTACCATCACTGAGGAAATATGTACAGTACAGTATACATACAATTATAAAAACATATTTATGGTCTCTAACTGTTTTAAAAGATTTTAATACATTTTAATAGTTATAATAGAAAAATAAGCCTACAATATTACAGTAGAGTATTTCCGTCATACCATGTCATTCCAGGCTATTAGAAGAAATAATGAATTCTTTTTACATTGGATTATGGCGAAAAATGTTCACAAGCATACTAATTCAGGTTACATTTAATACACGCACATACAAATACATAGACGCACACACACATGGATACGTGCGCGCGCGCGCACGTTCACACACACACACACACACACACACACACACACACACACACACACACACACACACACACAGCATCATCACCACATTCTCAGCGGGATGGGTCTATCCCCTTCTCGTCACCGCCCACCTTCTACTAGTCATACTGCTCACTAGCGCAAATTAATTATGTGCGTGCGTGCACGTCGCTATAACATACCTATATCCAAAAAGTAAGCGTCCGTGGTGTTTAAGGTGAGCGAGTCCGTGTGATGTGAGCACACACACTGCAGGGAATGAGACGAAGACGGACCGAAGCGCCAGGAAAACGGCACAAGCAGGCGGATACGGATGGTCACGTCCACGGCGCTGGAAACATCGGTATTCTGCATTGCAATTACAGCCCGTTTGTGTCATTGTAACTGAGATGGTTTTTCGGTATTTCGGAGAAAATAACCCGCGAGCCGTCCCACAGCACCATTAACTGTGTAACGGTGTTGTCGACCCAGGAAATCACTTAACGTGTCAAAGCTGGAATTGCAATTTCTGCTTCTGGTACCGAACCCCCAGTTCTTCATTAGACGAGGCCCTAAGAGCAATGCTACGTCTGTGTATAGCCTCAAACCTGTGAAAATAGACGTCAAATAAAATTTCACCCTGTCAACACAGCGTACAGAAGGATTGGATTTGAACACGCGTTTTGCACCTGCGATTCTGTGGAGCTTCTAGAGCAGGATCGCTCTGATGCGCATACGGTAAGGTGTTACACAATGTTCTCCGCTTGTCATATGTTTCATTTATGAATGGACGTATTAAATGACCATCATTTTACCTTCAAAGATTTGATTCTGTGATCACTGATCGATCGAAGAATGATCACTTTTAAAGTAATCGTTCGGGGAACACTAGCTATTCAATTTGCTGACACAGTTAAAGGTTTTGCATGAATAATTATTTTGGAATTTTCCTAAGAGGAAAGGAGAGAACCGTGGATCAGGCGGGTCTGCGTTATGCTGCATACTGATATGTGATCATGAACAGAAATACATGACGTAGGGAATTCCCAGTGTAACTTGATAGCGACCGATTACTGAGCTGCATGCGTGCGTGTCAGACCGTGTGCGCGGCCAGTCATGCGAGGAAACGTCCTGCTTACAGAGACATGCGAGGGGAAGGTTTGGCGCCAAGGTTTACATAGAATCACAGGACTGTACAACAATACGTCATACAACATAACGTGTTATTAAATACGTAGCCTGCATGACGTAATGTATCCCTTTTGCTTAGTAAGCTCTTTGCCACTATTTTGTTGTAATTTGATTTCGTTTTAGTATATGTTCAGACACAAAACAGATTCTGTCTTTCATCAAACGCGTTAAGCTGTCTGGCTTACCACACAGGGGTGCTTATAAAGACTTAATGGGGTTGATTTGTAATGTCTCGTGAATTACATACATTTCATATTCATTACAGATTCCCATAAATGTGTTTTGTGTGTGTCCTTCTTTCTGGTGATGCTTTAATTCAAACTGAAAAAATAACTTAAATTTTTGTACACTCCTCTGCCCTAACACAACATATCCTGTCCTATCCTATCACACTATTTTCAGATCATTTCTTCCACTCACCCTTTTTCTGTCCAACTTAAAAGTGGGGCAGAGGTTTGAGTTTACCCCCCCCCCCCCCCCCCCCCAAAAAAAAAAGAATTGTTGGCAAGGTTTCCTCCTTACTTTTATTTTTACAGCATTACTCAATCTAATCCCATCCCATTCAGCTCTCCCTTCTGTTTTTTCCCTTTCATTTTAACCAGTTCTGTCCTATCCTATCCTATTTTATCCTTCCCCAGGCTGATTTACCCTATCGTATGCCATACCCGTTGTATGCTATTAAATCTTTTGCTTTAAGTCCACAAAATCTTTGTTTATGCTGATAAGTGTTGTGCAAAGTTTTATTTGAGTAGAATGATGAATTTAGAGAAATGACATCATGTACCTTCACATTGTCCTTCAGTTTCCCGTTTTTAAGTTTAGGGCAAGTGAGCCTACTCAAATAAGCATCCAGTGCAAACATCCAGTGCAGCGCTGAACCTGCCCGGTGCCCATGGGTGGCATGTTTTGATTTTGTATGTGAGAAAGAGACAGAACAAGAGAGACAAATAGTTTCTTTGCACGTGTCCCTGTGTGGCACAGTAAAATCCCAACTCCCATTTTCGGTGCCAGCTCCCCAAGGTGCCCGTTCTGTCAAACAGCAAAGCACTGCAGTAACCTCCACTGGAGCACGGAGGGGTCTCAGGGCTGACAACATGCTTGCCCAGACACACATGCACAGACACACAAACACACACACACACACACACTCACACGTCACCGGACACACAAATGCATACAAATACACACACACACACGCACACACACACATACACACACACTCACACGTCACCGGACACACAAATGCATACAAATACACACACACACACGCACACACACACATACACACACACTCACACGTCACCGGACACACAAATGCATACAAATACACACACACACACGCACACGTGCACCCACACACACACACACACACACATATACACACACACACACACAAATGCATACAAATACACACACACACACACACACACACACACACACACATACACACGCATACATACATACATACATACATACACACATTTTTACTATCTATCAAGTTTCAAATTTCTTTAAATACTACTTACATTACTTTATGCTTGATATGTTGAGCTTATAATGGATTGAGTAGTAAAATGATGATTATTGAATTGATTACTGATGAATATAATTACAACTGACAAGTGATGGTGCATGTGTGTGTGTGTGTGTGCGTGTGTGCGTGTGTGTGTGTGTGTGCGTGTGTGTGTGTGTCTCACTGTATAATCAATAGCGTTGTTGACTCAGTGAAATTCAGACCATCTCTGGTAAGATGTCATGGCTCCGGCAGGCTGTCCGTCAGTCTATAGACAGGTGCTCATCAGACAGAGCGACAGCAAAACCTACATCACAGTCAGCATGGTGCTGAGAGATCATGCAACTGTCAAAGGTGCTTCCCCAAAATAACATACCTCCACAAACTTCTGATTAAAAAAATCATAATCTTTATAGTCTATTTGGTTTTGGAACAAAGCGGTCAGCTTTGTGTTACAACGAACAGTTATGATATTTTGATGATTTAATTTTAACACATTGAAATCCTATGATTAAAATAAGTTGTATAACTCGGTTATTTTTAAAAAAAAATAATATTCTCAGGCAGCTGTGTTGTGAAACACAGATCCAGAACTAGACTGTCAGTGTTATTATTGCAAACGCGTGTTCAGAACTAGACTGTCAGTGTTATTATTGCAAACACGGATTCAGAACTAGACTGTCAGTGTTATTAATGCAAACACAGATCCAGAACTAGACTGTCAGTGTTATTAATACAAACACAGATCCAGAACTAAACTGTCAGTGTTATTAATGCAAACACAGATCCAGAACTAGACTGTCAGTATTATTAATGCAAACACAGATCCAGAACTAAACTGTCAGTGTTATTAATGCAAACACAGATCCAGAACTAAACTGTCAGTGTTATTAATGCAAACAGAGATCCAGAACTAAACTGTCAGTGTTATTAATGCAAACACAGATCCAGAACCTGACTGTCCCAGTAAAGGGCTGTTTAGTCTTTTTCACAAAATTCATTACTTTTTCACCAGTTTTCCCACGTCCAGTCTCCCATAATGGCAGTGTCAGCAGTTTTTAACCCAGTACACTGTCAAGCAGCTCTTGATGTCATGGACTAAAGAACACTAATTAAAACCTGATCATTCACAAGTTCTGACAATTTCCACAAGCAACTTTTAATGATAGTTCTTATTTCTTAAAAGTTTATTCCATTTTAACTGAAATTTAATTGATATTTATGTGCCTAAGAAGTCAAGGCTCAAGGTTACATAGATTCAAAAAATGTAATGCAAGTGGTACTGACACAAGACTTTTTCATCGCCCAGAATTCAGATCATATTTTTGTTTTTTTTTCTTTTAATCTGGATAGAGCCAACACATGAGAGGATAACAAAGTGTTTTAATTACAGTTTCCCCACTACACAGACCACCTGGCGTTCAGACAGCATGTTCAGATGTTGACTTGACAGGCCATGCAGAGGAGTGATGGAGATTCAGGAACAGTTGTGCCGACGCGTTCAGCTGCCTCTTTCTCTTCTGTCCCATGTGTGTGTTTTAATGGCCCATGTGTGTGTGTTTGTGTGTGTGTGTGTGTGTGTGTGTGTGTGTGTGTGAGGAAGGGGGGGGGGGGGGGGGGGGGGGGCTGTCATAAAGAAAAACAACGCGCTAATGCAATAATTATATTCTGCTAGCATATGGTAAACTAACTGTCAGTCAAACACAGAAATGCCACATCTGGACACATTAAAATCACCAGACAAACATACCTGCAAACACCATTCTCGAAATGTTTGCATGGTTAAGCATATGGATTCAATAACAAGCATCTTCAAATATCAAGGAAAGAGATTGAGCTTTTCTGTCATAAATATGTCAGATTGTCATGATATCAAAGATCTAGATAAAACAGGGATAATCAACTCTAGTACTCTAATAGTCTTCAGTATTTTGAGGACTGTTTTAGTCCTAAGATAAGATACCATACTATCATTTTTTTTTCTTTCTCTGATGTACAGATATTAAGTCATGTACATTTATACAGGGCCGTCTCGTTGATAAGCAGCCTTGCAGTGGAACTGCGTCGGCTGAGAGAATTCCCTCGACTGGGCTGAAAATGCCTGTGTGCAAAGCAGTGTGTACCCTGTGACTGTAGAGGACAGCGGTTAAGACTCACTGATGAATGCTTAATCAGGAATTTCCTTCCTTTCTTTTTTTAACCCAAGCCTTTTGCTGCTCTTGCTGCACATGCAAACAGAAAAAGGAAAAAAAAAAAAAAAAAAAAGAAGACAAAAAAAAAGAAAAAACCCTGACGTGTCATTTTCTGCCCCCCCCCCTCCCTTTTCTTCTCTCTCTCTCTCTTTCTCCTACAGTCCCATCCTTGCTCTCTTCTCTGCCTCAGAGTTTTCCATTTGGTTTTAAGTCGCTGTCTCTCCAGTCCACAGTGCTCCCAGTTTGTGTATATATCCACCGTACTGGTTAGGAGCCCAGGGGACCTCACTGTTTACACACCTCAGCCAATGACCGTGGCCAGTGCACTTGACTCACTTTATTCACTGAATGAAAGGCTGAGGAATCGCACACGAGACCAAGTACATGCATCAGTCACTCTTTGACGTAATCAATACCCACATGAGCTGGAGGTGTTTATAGTGATAGAAACCGGTGAATCCCATCCAAAACCGTACCTCTTTGCTCAGGTCTCGTTCACGTCCATCTCCACACCACATATTGCCTTCTCCTAACTCCTCTCCACCACAACCTGACCCCTTCAAAAAGCAATCATTAGCGAGCGAACCCTCATAAGAAATATCTGGGCCCTAGACTGTCCCGTTCTGACCTTCCCTCGAACCCCCGAAACAGCCGAAAACCTCCCTCTGTCCCGGCCTCGCACTCCCAGCAGCAGCCACCATTCGTCCCTCTCTCGCCACCGCCGTCCTCCCCTCCAGGCCCCGCCCCCACCCGGCGCCCGGCATGGCGCCACAGGGGCGGGAACACCTGGCGGGGCGGGAACACCTGGCGCCACGGGAGCACCAGCAGGGGGCCCGAAGGCGGAGCCCACACCTGCGCCACACTCTCAGCCCCGAGAACCTGCGGACCTTGGCGGAGCGGGGCGGGACCGAGGTGCCGGGGGCGGGGCCGGTGGGTCTTCCCCGGGCCAACAGCGACACGGACCTGGTGAGTTCCCAGGGGCGCTCCTCGCTCACAGCCTCCACACTGGAGCACACTTTGGGGCGGGGCCAGAACCTGGTCATCTCCTGGGACATCAAAGAAGAGGTCGACGCCACTGACTGGATAGGACTTTACCATATAGGTGAGATGGGATTGGTGCTTTGCATGTCAATAGGGAAGTGGGTGAGACGCGATTGGTGCTTTGCATGCCAACAGTGAAGCAGGTGAGACGCGATTGGTGCTTTGCATGCCAATAGTGAAGCAGGTGAGACGCGATTGGTGCTTTGCATGCCAATAGTGAAGCAGGTGAGACGCGATTTACAAGTTACTGAAAGTTCTGGAGTAACACACTTTTCACTAGGAATAATGGATAAACTTGATCTCCAGCATAAAACTCTTTCTTTATCTTGAATATTCAGGACTTTTTATTAGCTCCATTTATAAAACAGCATGGTTTAAAGGTAAACATTGAATGAAAAAGGACATTTTAAATTCTGTGAGCTTGACCTTGGGTGGGTGTTATTCAGCAGACGTTAGCCGTCCATAAAAACAGAGCTATGACTGATTCAAAGTGTCGTAATGTCTTGGCAGCTTGACATTCCTCTGCGAAGCGGAAAGACGAAATCATGACTCACAGCTTTGTGCTCCGTGTGTTAGCACATTGAGCCTTAGCTAAACTGTCTTGAATGATTTGGTTTGATCTTAGCTCTTAGTTGATCTTTTTAATGGTTGTGGTACTGATATGTTCATTTTATGTGTTTATGTAAAACGTAACTTAAGTATATCATAGCTGAACTGAATGTCTGCCAAGGACATTGTAATTCATCAATAATTCATTAAAAGATCGTACAGGTTGAGCATTCCTAATCCGAAAATCCGAAATGCTCCAAAATCCGAAACTTGTTGAGCGCCGACATGACGCCACAAGTGGAAAATTCTACACCTGACCTCACTTGCCCATGTGGGGCTCTGACGCTTTGTTGGCCCCAAGACATCTCTTTATGTATATTCAAATACGGTATTCCTAAGTCCTAAAAAATCTAAATTCGGAACAGTTCTGGTCCCGGGCATTTTGGATAAGGGATACTCAACCTGTAATAGACGTTTTTGGTTTTAACATTGTTTTGAAACAGTTGAATAGAGGCTGCGTTTGATACTTAGGCTTAGTCTTTGGTTTGAGATAAAACTCTGTCTTTCTGATGTGACCCCAGCTATTTCTTTCCACCACAAAGAGTCTTTGCTAAGGCTACCCCTAAGAGCCAACGTGGAAACTTAAGCTGCGAAGACAGACTCAGGGCAGTTCCTGTCTCTCTGGCTGTCTCTTAGTCTCTTAACTCTACACACGTTGTCTCCGTTTCTAATCCCTCCCCACCGCAAAGCTCACGTATCCGAATAATATATTTAAATCAGTTCTGGCCGTCAGTTGTTGCGTTGACGGGAGCAAAAACACGTTCGAATATATTTCCCCACAACGCTATGCTTTATCCTCACGCCCTCTGGTCCCTCTGGTCCCTCTCCTCACGAGATGAGGATCCTCGACTCCGCTGTCACAGAAATATGTGAGACAGAGGGGCTCGGCAATTCATCTGGGCGCCACGCCACAAACTATCGACCAAAAAAGATACCAGGTACTTCATTACCGAGTGCCTGGGTCCCATCCCAGGGGTCTTCTGCATTTCAGCAACTAAGCAGGCGCTGAGTGATGGCCTCACTGTAATCGGGCCCTTGTTAATGGGATCTAATTCAGGTACCGCGAGTCACAAAGCCACACAGGGTGACTTTTTCTACAGGAGGATTTTTTTAAATCTAATTCAATTTTGTTCTTCGTACGCAGGTCTCTCCAGTAGCCACATGTTTAATCCCAATTTTAATCCTACAGTAGCCTACATGTTTAATCCCAATTTTTACATAAATTGGAGGCCAAAAAACATTCAGTGAATTGCTGTGGCTAGGAAGAAGAGTGCAGGACCACGCAACTATGATTTTTGTATCGTAGTTTGAAAGCCAGGCTATTTAACATGGTGGGGCGACCCCTTTACAGATCTGGGCTTTTTGAGGTATAGTATGGGTCACAAAATATTGCACACATGGATAAATCCATTCCATTTGGGAGACAGCCAAGATACACAGACACACGGGCATGAGGCCATGCACATGCATGACATGCAGTCACACACATCAGATAAATCAATACTCAACCTCCTCCACACACACACACACACACACACACACACCCTGTGGTCCCCAGGGAATTTAATGCCGCCCATCACTGTCTGGTCCTCAGATGAGACCTGTCCGTCAAACCTGTGGGACTGTAAGAACCGCGGTGTTAACGGGACCCAGCGAGGACAAATCGTCTGGAGGCTGGAGGCGGGACCATACTTCCTCGACTGTGAGTCTGTGTCTCTTCACAACAGGCATTTCATAACCTTGGTTACTGCTCTGAAGACAAACTTAATCTCTTTGTATTTTACTGATCAAACATCACTTACGTGAAAAGCCAGTTAAAACGTTATCTGTTATCATTCCTATCTAAGGATTTTTAAAAAAATGATTTATTATTATAAATTCTGGATTATTATATAGAGATTATTTATGCTGATATATACATTTTGGTGAAATACACACTGACAATCATTGTGAAACTCTTAAGCTATTTTGTGACAAGTTGTGTTGTATTTGATCAGACGTGGAAACTTGGTGTCATTGTTTTTCTGTATGATTATTTTTCTTTAGCTGAGACCAGGATCTGTTTTAAATATTACCATGGAGTGACTGGAGCTCTGAGGGCCACAACTCCATGCATCACAGTGAAAAATCCTACCATCTCGGTCAGTGTGTGTGCGTGCGCGTGTGTGTGTGGGTGTGTGTGTGTGAGAAAGAGAGACAGTGTGTATATGTGTGAGTGCATCCATGTGTGAATGTGTATATGTGTGAGCAGTGTTGGGGATAAGGAAATACAATGTAACGTGTTACTGTATTTATATTACTTTCCTCCGTAACAAAGTAAAGCATTACAGTTCAAATTTCAGCAATCACATTACTGGATTATTAAAATGTCCTTTCCTGCATTACAGACGCCTTTTCAAACGAATGTTTTTCGTTTATATTTAAATTTAACTTATAAAACAGTTATGGTCCTGGGTGCTAATTGGTCAATACAGCATTTTAGCGATGTTAAAATACATGATTATAGAAGCAGCTATGATGCGACACAGACCTGTTCACCTTAACATGTATCTATAGTATGTAGTATGTATGTATCTATAACATGTATCTATAGTATGACTGCCCACTCTCACTAAGGAGAGATTAGGTCCTTGACAGTAGCTCCTGTTAAATGGGACAAGACTGACAACTGGTTAGTTAGCTAGCTAGCAAGCAAGGTCTGCTACACTTGAGAAAACCCGAAAATATGGTTCAGCCAACCAGGACAATAATATGGAGAGCTTTAGTGTTACTTTTAATCACAAAATACAGATAACACAGCTGTCGGCTGATGATGATTCCAAAACATATTACTAGCTACCCCAGAAACTACCGGAAGTTAACCACTGTATCTGATGTGTCATTTTCACTGTGTAGGCCATTCTACCAGTACTGGCACTGTTCTCTAATTAAAGGCTGATTAGTTATGCCTTTAACTGTGTTCATATTTTGCACTAGGCTGTTGCATTGAAAACACAGTAATGAAAGGATTATGGTGTTTGTCGTTGTATTTTTACGTGGTAAATTGGGGAATTTGTAGTTTTAGAGTGTAACTCAAAAGTAAAGTAATGAGTAGTTAATTACTTTTCAAAAGGAGTAACAAGTAAAGTAATCCCATTACCATTTAAATATGCAATTGGTACTTGTAACTAATTACTTTTTTTGAGTAACTACCCCAACACTGTGTGTTAGTGTGTGTACGTGTATATGTATGCAAGTACGTATGTGTGTGTGTGTGTATATGTGTGTATGTATGTGAGTATGTGCATGTATGCCTGTTCATTGATGTGCATTTGTGTACGCTGATCACTGCTGTCTTCATACTGCGGACAGAGGCAGTGGAAAACATGCTGAAGGCATCTTTAAAACCTCAGAGCAGCCTTGGTGTCATTAAGTGGAGAGTCATGACAAAGCGTCCGCGTCGCAGTCTTCCATTATGCAGTACAACAGCACACTCCGAAGACTCCGACTAGATGTTTCCATAAAAAGAAACAGGGAATGAGATTTACACAGCTACTGAAGGTTATGCTGTGCTAAAAGGGTAGATGTTAAGTGGTTCTGTGACCAGACTAACTCTCTGATGGGGGTCGTCACCATTTTGTGCTGCTCTTAAACACAATATTAATCATAGCAGGTGGCACTGGGTTGATTTGATATGCTTCAGCGCAGGGCAGAGAAAACTGTGTGAAAGACTACCCAGGCAGAACAGCTGAGCCAGTCAATGGCACGATAAAAAAACATGAGAGAGAGAGAGAGAGAGAGAGAGAGAGAGGAAGAGGGAGACAGAGAGAGAGAGAGGAAGAGAGAGAGAGAGAGAGAGAGGAAGAGGGAGGGAGGGAGAGAGAGAGGGAGAGAGAGAAGAAGGGGGGTTTTCAGACATTGACAGACTTCTCTTTTTTTTCCCACAGAGTGATGGTCAAGCAGAGGGGCAGTCATCTGCAGAAAACAGTAGGAAACTGGTCAGATTCACTCTGTCAGGTGAGGACATGTATGTGTGAGAGTGAGAGAGAGAAAGAGATAGAGAGAGAGAGAGAGAGAGGGAGAAAGAGAGAGTGAGCTAGAGAAGGTGAGTGTGTGTGTGTGTGTCTGATTCTTCACTCATATCTTCTCTCTCTCTCTCTCTCTCTCTCTCTCTCTCTCTCTCTCTCTCTCTTTCTCTGTAGACATTCGAGCTGTGGGGCTGAAGAAAGGGATGTTTTTTAATCCTGATCCGTATCTGAAGATGTCCATTCATCCAGGGAAAAGGGGCAGTTTCCCAGCCTGCCCCCACCACGGCCAAGAGAGACGAGCCTCTATCATCGCCAACACCACCAACCCTGTTTGGCATGGAGAGGTGAAACAGCACGGACCCCGCGCTCACACACACTCCTCACGCACACTCTCACGCCTCCATAACACGCCCTCACACACGCTCAGCTGTTACACAAGAAAGCACGTTCACATACACACACACACACACACACACACACACACACAGGACAAGCACACATACACGACAAGCACACATACACACACACCAGACATACACCACAGACACACTCACATACAAAGTCTGTACAAACACAGACCTAATACCCACCCTTTCTCTCCTGCTGCAGAAACACACTTTTGTGGCTTTGGTAACAGACGTTCTAATGATTGAGGTCAAGGACAAGTTTGCCAAAAGCCGACCAATCATCAAACGTTTCCTGGGTCAGCTGAACATCCCAGTGCAAAGACTTCTGGAGAGACATGCATCTGGGTGGGTTTAATATATATATATAGTAGATTTCGATTTGAGACACTGAAGAGACACAGAGTTATATTCTGCATGTTCGCTTGTAAACAGTCTGATACGTGTGTGTATGTGTGTGTGTGTGTGTGTGTGTGTGTGTGTGTTCCCATAGAAACCAGTGTCTGAGCTTCTCTCTTTGTCGTCGCTTACCTACTGACAACGTGAGTGGACAGTTATACCTAAAAGTGGACGTCACCTCCGCTAGTCAAGAAGGTAAGAGAAGGCACACTCACACACACACACACACACACACACACACACACACACACACACACACACACACACACACACCACGCATTCTGATTTACATGTGTTAATGTACACAATGCACAAATCCAAGTACTCTAACTTTTTGGTATTCTCTCTCTCACTCTCTCTCTTTGAAATACTTCCAAAGCCATCTCATTTTAGATGTAAGTGGTGTAAGCACAGAGTACAGTTTTATCATGCGGCTTTATGACACGCTCGAGGGGGACTTTTTATGACAGTAACCTCATTCCTATGCAGTGTCTCTTTTTAATATCAGAGGATTTATATATTGCCTGCTCCATCTCTCTCTCTCTTTTCTTCCTCAGAAGTTTTACCTGAGTCACTGCTGGCTGCTGCTGCCCTGAATGGGGCCCCTGGCACCCCCTCAGACGACGAAGACCTGCCCCACCCGCTTCCCATGACCTCCGGAGGTCTCTCCCCCACTGGCTCCCTGGGCTCCCACAGAAACGGGGATGGGGGTGCTGGTGGGAGCATCACTTCCCCGGAGACGGAGCAGTTTATGGCTCCCCCTAGCCTGGAGGACGAAGCCCCCTCCTCCCCTGACCTCCTGCAGGGTTCCTTCAGTGAGCAGCTGGATGAGATTGAGGCTCCCAAAGGCCCCGGGGAAAGGCCCTTGGGTGCTGCTTCACCCAAACTACGCTCCAGCTTCCCCACCCACACCCGCCTCAGCGCCATGCTCCACATCGACTCCGACGAGGATGAGGAGCGGTCTGCTGCCACCGAAACTCTCACGCCCACCTTCAACGGGGCATCCAGGGGCCTCCCCGCACCTCCCCAAGAACCTGGGGAACGGCCAGAACCCGAAAGGGTAGAAGGAGGAGAGCCAGGGCCTTTAGAGGTTGCCCCCGAGTCTGAAGCGGAGGCGGTGAGTTCGGGAGCCGCTGTTGAGGAGCAGGAGGGGGAGGGGACACCCAGTTCGGTGGTCCCGGAGGTAGAGACGGCCAGCCTGCTGGAGAGGCAGGAGGACGGGGAGCGGGAGAGCAGGGGGGAGCAGAGGGAGGAGGAGGACAGTCACGCACCCAGTGAGGAGCTGGCCACAGAGGTGGATATCTCCTCCATGGCCTCCGACAGCAGTGTGGTCCCTGTTTCTGCCACGCAGGTCAGTGGATTCTGTTCAAGCAACTGCACTTCTGCCTACAGTCACCTGTTACAGGGTTGTAAGAAATTGAAAACAAAATGTCTGTTTGCAATCCATGTTTAGTACACCTCTGTCTAACACACGATCCTACTAAACATCCTATTAGAAATATAAATAGAAATTGACCTGGAACCTCTGCCATTATGAGATGTGAAATTCCTTATTGTCAGTACCTTGTAAAGAGTGTTTTATGTTTCATGGCTCTCTTGCATTTTAGGCTTTATCTGGAATATCCTGTTCTCTTTGTCATGATATATGACTTAAGGCTTTTACTAAAAGCAATGTGACTAAAGTAGTTTTCCATGAATGATGCTGGACACTGTTAAAGGAGAAAAGCCAGCGATTCTAAGAGTACTGTACACCGATGGGGTGCCTGTCGATTTGTGCAGGAGGCAGAGCAGGGGGCAGGAACGGCCATAGACCCGGGGGGAGGAGACGTATCCGATGCCCCGCCCACATCAGATGACCTAGGTCAAAGTGAAGGTGAGGCTCCACCCACTGAAGACCTCGACGTGGAGGCAACGCCACCCCCTGAGCCATCAGCCCCTGAGGTGGAGGCAGAGGAGGAGCCAGAGGAGCCGGAGGAGGACACAATGTCGAGGAGGTGGAGCTTAGAGGCCACAGCAGGCGTGTCACAGGAGGAAGAAGAAGAGGAGGATCTATTGCCATCTTTGGAGGGCGGGTCTGGAGATTCTGAGACATTCATCACAGAGACAGACACAGAAGCAGGTAGGAGCAGTGAACATAGACCTTTATATGTATATAGACCATTATATATACAGTATATATAGATATGACCTTTATATATATAAAAGATGCCGGGCTATTCTTTCTGAGAAAAACTCTTTTTTCCCCTGGTCAGAGCAATTAGCAACTATGTCTAATTGTGTCTGTTCTCCCTTTAAACCTCTTGGAAACAGAGAAATAAATACACATTTGGTGGTTTAGGCCATGTACATGTAAAAAATGGACTGTTTAATGGTGAATGTGTCCTATAAAATAATGTAAAAAATAAAACCACTGAACGTTTTAAGCGTGAATTTAATTTATAAATGTTGAGATGTACTTTGTGTGTTGTACATTGTGTTGTTTTGTTGTGTAGGTCCAGCCCAGGTGAATGGCCACCAGCAGGTTCGTTCCCTCCCCTCTGTAAGACAGGACATCCACCGCTACCAACGCGTGGAGGAGCCGTTACCTCCTAGTAAGTGTTCTTCACATGCAGGCTTGTGTGTGTGTGTGTGTGTGTGTGTGAAAGAAAGAGAGAGAGAGAGAGAGAGAGAGAGACAGAGAGAGACAGAGAGAGAGAGAAACATGCACTGTTATGAGAATTCACAGTTTCAACATTACTTTGAAGTAGAAAGGTTTGCTGCTTCTTCTAGATAAAAAGAGTTTACATAGTCTCTGGAAAAGTCTCTTGATTTTTAAATAGTTTATATCAACTACAAAACTAGGGCGGCATGGTGGCGCAGCGGGTAGTGCTGTTGCCTCACAGCAAGAAGGTTTCGGGTTCGGTTCCCGGCCGGGTGCTCAGGGTCCTTTCTGTGTGGAATTTGCATGTTCTCCCCGTGTCTGTGTGGGTTTCCTCTGGGAGCTCTGGTTTCCTCCCACAGTCTAAAGACATGCAGGTTAGGTGAATTGGAGACACTAAATTGCCCTTAGGTATGAATGTGTGTGTGAGTGTGTTTGTCTGTGTGTCTGCCCTGTGATGGACTGGCGACCTGTCCAGGGTGTTTCCCTGCCTTTCGCCCTATGTGTGCTGGGATAGGCCTAATCAAGATAAGCGGTTTAGATAGTGAGTGAGTGAGTGAACTACAAAACTAAAACATCTCCATATTCTCCCTCTCTTTCTAAGACTGGGAGGCCCGTATCGACAGTCACGGCCGTATTTTCTTTGTGGACCACGTGAACCGGACCACCACGTGGCAGAGGCCCACTGGACCCCCTGCTCCACAGGGCCTGGCCCGCTCCAGCTCCATCCAACAGATGGAGCAGCTCAACCGCAGGTCCGAACTGTCACTACCACACGTGCATTAACACGCGTACACCAACATAAGATTCACCCTCACCTGTCCAACTCTCCCTCTGTCTCTCTGCCTGTCTCTCTGCCTGTCTCTCTGCCGTCTGTCTGTGGGTCTCAGGTACCAGAGCATCCGTCGGACGATGACCAACGAGCGCTCTGACGATCAGGCTGTAGATCTCTTTCCTCCTGATGACGCCGACCTGTTACCCCAGTCCATCTCCGGTGAGACCCCAAAAAACAACATTGTAGTTTGTAACATGCTCTGTGTTACAAGGGAAATACAACGGAAAACAACAAGCAGTAACAAAACAGGACGGCATTTCATCTGTATCAATGTGTATTCTAAGCAAATATCCGTATCCGTTTGGAGTTTTTGAAAAGTGTAATTCCTGTGTGTTTATAGAGTATCCCATGAGCCTCTGCTGACAGAGAGTTCAAATGATGAGACTGAAAATGTTGGCCCCCATCATCTTTCAGTCAGGACCTGTTACTGTATTTGTTCTGTGTGTCTCGTTGAGACATGTGCGAGTTCGGTGTTTTTAATGCGAGTGTGTTTTCGGGTAGAGTATCGGAGGGATGGGTCACTGGGTCAGTCCAGTCCTCGGTCTCGCCTGGCTCTGCTGCTCCAGTCTCCCGGCGCCAGGTTCCTGTCCAGTCCCGACTTTTTCACCGTGCTGCATTCTAACCCCGTGAGTTCACTCCTGTTTTTCTTTCATCACGACTTTTTGATAGAAACCTTTTTTTGTGATTTAAATCAAAGCAGATTTTTTTTTTTTTTTACCCAAAATATCCAGTGACATTTAAATATAGTCCAAATGGGACAACACTTCAGCACAGCTAAATATTTCTTCATATCTCAGAAACACGACAGTTTAATATGACTGGTGGAATTTTTGGTGTTACAGCACATGCCGGGAGCAGCCATAAAAATATAG